>NC_053027.1:232839474-233088337 GCF_003073215.2 Triticum urartu | reverse complement strand
CAAGCTTGGCAAAAATGCTTAACACGTAAACATTCTGCCAGGAACATTTTATAGCAAGAGTAGAGCTCGATTGACTCAAGCTAGGGTGCTCCATAATTGCAAACAAAGACATGGATGGATACAGCACAACAATATCTACAAAACATCCTTACTGATCATGCTCAAAAGAGGCATGGATCACTCTTTAGCAACATGAATACATGGCATAAAAATATTATCAGGGAAAAGACTTGGAAGATTTCTAAGTCCCTGAAATCAGCAACATTACGAGAGCTACTTTGCATGCTTGTGCTAGTCACCACAAAGATCACAAAAATACATGGCATACACCCCTGTAAATATGGCATGGCATACTACAAAACACATGTAGGGCTCAAGTTCATAGGAGGCACACATTAATCTTGGCAAAAATGACAAATGTCCAAATTCTGCTAAGAATCTGAAACTAACATTGCATACCACTCTTGCAACAGCATTTAGGGCATCAAGATGAACTCCAATTAACATGGTGCAATGGAATGAAATGAAGTACTCGTCGGGACGAACAATTTGATATGCTACACGCCCAAAATGGAGCCACGGATGCAAAGTTATGATGTGATGAATAATGCAGAAAAATGCTGGGGACTTAGTCGAAAATTATACCCCTCTGAGAAAAATCAACCCGGGACAGGACGGTGCGGGACAGAGGGATCCAAGACGGAGTGGAGGCGTTTGGTACGCGGGGCTGGTGGATCTGGTCCCGGCAACCGGATTCGGCCGGGGAGCTCCGGCGAGCTTGAACGCCGGCGAGGAGCGAGATCCGGCAATGTAGCAGCGGGGCGGTGGCAGAGGGAGGCGAGGCGACGGCCGGACGGCGGAGGAGGCGGCGGGGCCGAGCCGGACACGGGCAGAGGGCATGGCGAACGGCGCTCGTCGCCGGCAGATGCGGCGCGCGGTGGCCAGCGCATGGCGGCGCGGTGAGAAAGGCGGCGGGGCACAGCATTTCCGGTGAGAGGCGAGGCGGCGGATGCGGGCACGCGCCTGCGGGCGGCGGCGGAGGCGACCTGGCCCGCGCGGGCCGGATCTGGGCCCCGCGGGCCGCGCTGTGGTGGGAGGCGGCGGTGAAAAGTGGCGGGCGCTGAGAGGCTGGGAGCGGTGGCGCGGCTGATGTGGCGTGCGCTGATTTGCCGGAGTGAGGTGGCGGCGGTGGTGGACATGTCCGGCGACGGGATGGACATGTCCGGCGGCGCGAGAGGAGCAGGGCTAGGGTTTCGTCGTGAAGTTTCGAGGAGAGCCACATATATATAGGTAGAGGGAGCTAGGAGAGTCCAAATGAGGTGCAGTTTTCGGCCACGCGATCGTGATCGAACGAACAAGATGATGGAGGGGGTTTTGGTGGGTTTTGGGCCACTTTGGAGGGGTGTTGGGCTGCAACACACACACGAGGCCTTTACGGTTCCTCGGTTAACCGTTGGGGTATCAAACGAAGTCCAAATGGCACAAAACTTGACAGGCGGTCTACCGGTAGTAAACCAAACCCGCTTGGCACGTCTCGGTCCAATCCGAGAACGTTTAACACCCGCGCACGAAAAGAGGTAAAAGGAGACGCCGGAGGACATAAGAGCGCCGGATTACAAAACGGACAACGTGGAAAATGCTCGGATGCATGAGACGAACATGTATGCAAATGCGAAGCACATGATGACATGATATGAAATGCATGACACGCAAGCAAATGACAAGGCAACAACAGCGAATAACTGGAAGACACCTGGCATATCGGTCTCGGGGCGTTACACACTGCTCCTCAAGACCTCAACCCAAAGCTTACGTGTTGAAATACGAATCTGATATGATGCTCATATCACTAAAATAGAGAACGTTTAATTGGTCACCTAATGTTCCTATATTCGTTTCGAAAAGCATGTGTGCCACCCACTGGTCTAGCTAGTTCCACTTTCCTGATTTTTCTCTTGATGCTTAGGGTTTTCCCCTTTTATCTACTCTACTATGATCTGCGTAGGTGCTTTCTGTCGTACTAGCATTACTCCACCCTTCAAGCTAAACAACACAACACTCAGAATTCGAAAGCTTAGTTGTTCAAATATGATTGTGATATGATACTGATATTAGTTAACCGACACATTTAATTGGTTAGCTAAAGGTCCCACTTGAGTTTCCAAATGCATGTCGCGATATATAGAGAGACAGCATAATAGCATTTCTTTGTCACTTGTTGACCGTACTTTCTTGTCCATACCAAATCTTAGTTGTTATTTCAAAGGAAACATCGGTTGCTAACTACCCTTTGCGCGGTTTGCAGCTTCAGATCTGCCATCCCACTGCCACGGTCAACACTGTACTCATCATGCTTATGTTTTCCCCATTTTATGATGACCACAATCGGCCTACGTGGTTCGTGTCGTAATTCACTGCTCCACCCATCGAGCTAAACAAGCTTAGTTGTACAAATTCATATCTGATATTATTGCTGATATTAGTAAAACTGAGAGATGTTTAATTGGTTAGCTAAATGTTCCTACTTTAGTTTCGAAATGCATGAGAGCCACATATGGAGAGACCGGAAAGAATAGTATTTCTCTGTGCGCTCTGGTTCATCATGGGTGGCCAACCGACATTGTATTGAAAGACTTGTAATATCTTCAATCTGCTTGCTCTTCTGCTCTTCTTTAAGATGATACTCTTCTCTTACGGTCGACTGGTTAGGTTGAGTTGTTCTCCCTTAGTATATTTTGAATATGTCAGGTCAGGTCGACTTGTTCTTCTTTACTATATGTTGAAGCTATCATCTGCGAAGTGTCATCACTTCTGGAGCTCTCATATTTTGAGTAGTAGGCCACATTATATTAATGCACACAACAAATTACAACATGCATGGCATCTTTTAGAAGAATTGCAAAGATAGCACAAAGGGGTTTACAGGGAGGCAGTATTGGATTAGAATCACTTCTGCATTACAAAGAAAACCTCACTTGTTTTTATGTTTTCATGCATGTCAGATATTGAACATTATCAAAATGAATATGAGAATGGGCGCATGAGAGGAATATTGCGGAACGATCCACTGGCTAACAAACTTGGCATGGTGGAGGATGGCCTATCTTATTCACCCATCAAGGTGCTTGCTCTAACTTTGCAAAGTTGTATTGGTCGCACATATTTGGCATCTGACCTCTTGCATTACTTCTACTTTGTTACACCATCTGCTTAGTTTAAGCATCATATATGAGTATGGGCCATACCTATCCATTTTCCGTACCTATTCCATGTGTCGTCACACTATGTTTTTCCAGTCAAATGTTGTTCTTTCGTAATAGATGTCCAAAAGGAAGAGGGTGAGTGCAGATCCTCAAGGAGTACAAACTAGGTATTTGGAAAAGGTAGTGATACCTGTTAAATCAGATAGATCAGCAGCCACAGAAAACACAGGCCCAACTGTACCACACTTTACCCCTACTCTAGTGGCCAAACCCCTATTAGAACTACTAGGAGCCCAGCGTCAGTTACTGTCTATGATATCAATTCAAAATTTGAACTCCTAAACTTCTGCTTGTGCCTTACCTTCTCTCTTGTATGAAAACTAATTTCAGATGAATCTCCTTGCTCAAAGGATCATACGATCTCAAAACAATAATGGGCTCTGCATTGCTCTTGTCAGTACCTCTCTCCCTTTTGCCTTGTAACGCTGTACTTAATTAATTGCTATTTGATTATGTATCATCAGTCTGCACCTAAGCTTCATTATCCTCTATTTCTTCCAATATTATTTTATCTATATTTACTCTTTGCAAAATGTAGAATAATGGAAACGCTTATAAAGAATTTCTTTGGGGAATTTGTTGAATTATCCTTCCATTAACATGGAGAAGGGCTTTGTCCAGCCCGTGTTAACATGTAATGTAAGTTCATCCTTCTCAAGCCTTCAAACTTTGTTCTAGTATAGATTTGGATAGGCATCATTTCCTCCACTGCTGTTTGCTTTGCTGTTTACATCTGATTGGATGTTTGCAACAACTACCAGTTTCAAATTGTAGTTGTAAAAACATGTTCCTTATGCAGAACAGATCCATTTATTTGCTTATATAATTGTGAAACCTGTTACGTGTCTCCTTGTTTCTCTTTCAGACTCCTATCTCTTACGTCAGGTAGAACTTTAGGGAAGATAGTGAGCCAAACCATCTTGAGGACAGCGAGATGACCCCAAGGTCCTCTCTTGATGAAGACAGTGAGTTGAAGCTACTCACCAGTAGGTGTGAGACAACCTCTGTGCAGTCGCTGCCTCAACCAGTTCAACTTCTTCAGTCTCAACTTAAAGCTGAAAGGCTTGTTTCAGCTCAGCTCCGACTTGAAGTCAAAGATGCAATGAAGATGTCAGAGGACTGCCGTGCGCACCATCATGACTTAAATCTAGTGTTGATGCATCTATCGTTGACACAAATGAGGTCTACTCAGCTTCTTCAGCTGTTTGGGGGGGCGACCAGGCCAGGCCTAGTGCCTTCTGAAGAGCTCTCAGTTTTGTATATTCTTTTTTCGGCGCATTTATTTGCACTGGTGGCAAACTTTGATGCCCAGTGGATGTAATATGTGTGATAGTCGTGATAGCCTAGCGTAAGTTGCTTGCTTATTTATTTCCTTGTTGTCTTGTTTATTTGTTTGCTTGTAGTCATTGCAGTTCTTTTTCCGCGGTTTGCTAGTGGCTGCAATAACCTATTTTTTAAAACTAGGCCACAATAACCATGGGCTAATATTTATTGTAGTGACACTAGGCCTCCTACAGGCCGTAGAAACAGTGGGCCTTCTACGGGCCATATCATCAATGGGCCTTATACGGGCAGTATGATCGATTGGCCAAACATGGGCCAATAACAGGCCGCATTATGGCCATAAACGGGCTAGAGTTGGAATCGTCCGTTCATGGGCCGACCATAACGGGCCATCATTAATAGGCCGTATTTGATGACGCTATGAAAACGGCCCAACGTATTAACGGACCACAAACGGGCCGACTGTAACCACGGGCTGAATTTAGCCCACAAGAGAAAATGACAGTAACATGCCGTAAGTAAACGAATGCTGGAAATGAGCCCAAGAATAAATGGGCTCTGAGAAGGCCGAAAGATAACATGGGCTGGAAACGGCCCAATGGAATAACGGGCCGTTAATGGGTATAAAGTGATACACTGCTCATTACGGGCCAGTTTCACCACGGGCCGTTAATGGGTGTAAAGTGATACACTGTTCATTACGGGCCAGTTTCACCACGAGCCGTTAATAGGCCAAGAGTTACATAGGGCCTCATATGGGCCGAAAGACGTCATGGGCCAGAAGTGAAAATGGGCTGGAATCATATTGGGTGGCCCAGATGACGCTACTGGGCCTAATTCGGATAGGCGTAACGGGCCTTGGGTTAGCGGGCTGTAAATGGGCTATATGCGAACAGGCCATTAACAGGCTTTACATGGGCCAGCCCGCCACCTTTTAACAAAGTCAAAAGGGCCGGCCTTTTCATAGGAATGGGCCTCTATTGGGCCGTGCCACGTGTCGACGTATCATAGGCGCCTTCTGTCCAATGAGTGGATGACATCTATCCCAACGATGAGCCGACACGTGTTTCCTCCAGCCAATGATGATTTTACACGTGGAAAATCCCCATTGGTCGGGGCTGTTAACGGGTTATTGGATCCAAAACCCGACCCGAAAGCTTAACGGCGTTCCGTTACAGTGGATGCCACGTGTTGGTCACCCTTGACGAAAGCACTTCTGTGACGCGGGATTTATCGTCATGGAAGTGGACACTTCCGTGATGATAATTTTGGTAATGTCATGGAACACTTCTACGACAGCACAGGTATGACTATCTTGATTCTGTCATAAAATCGTCATGGATGTACATGCATGACAGAAAATGCGACCTACTGTGACAAACACATATCATCATGGAAGTGTATTTTTTGTAGTGATATAGGAGGAAGAAGTAGGTCAGTGAAGCTGCAAGGGGCCCACGAGGGTGGGGGACGCGCCCAGGGGATCAGGCGCGGCTCCCTGCCTCGTGGCGTCCTTGCTTCTTTCTTGACGTCCACTCCAAGTCCTCTAGATCACGTTTGTTCCAAAAATAACTCTCCCGAAGGTTTCATTCCGTTTGGACTCTGTTTGATATTCCTTTTCTGTGAAACACTGAAATAAGCAAAGCAATTTGCACTGAGCCTTCAGGTAATAGGTTAGTCCCAAAAATAATATAAAAGTGCTTGCAATACTAGGAAAAGGGCTACTAATGGCGCACCAGTTTTGCCTACTAATGGCGCATCACTGGTGCGCCATTAGTATCACGCCACTAGTATTTTTTACTAATGGCGCACCACTGGTGCGCCATTAGTATCTGGTATACTAATGGCGCACCATTGGTGCGCCATTAGTATAGGCCACGGTGCGCCATTAGTATAGGCCACTAGTGCGCCATTAGTATAGGCCACGGTGCGCCATTAGAATTTTTGAATTTTGAAGGCGGGAAAATATTAGTGGCGCACCGTCTAACCCCCACCGTGCGCCATTGCTATTTTTGAATTTTGAATTTGGATCTGGATCGTGATTTTTTTGCCCATTTTTTGCTAGTTTTTTTGCTCGTTTTTTGGCATGATATTATTTCAAATTTTGTTCCTGTTTTTGGATCTTGTACGTTCTTTTGCCGTGTTCTTTTGCCGGAGAGGAGTTCGCCGGAGAGGAGGAGGAGGAGGTCACCGGAGAGGTGCTCGCCTACATCGCCGGAGAGGAGGAGGAGGTCGCCGGAGAGGAGTTCATCGAAGCATCGGAGAGGAGGAAGGAGAAACCATGAGGGAATGGGAGGAGAGCAGGGAGGAGGATCTCACCGGAGAGGAGGGAGGAGAAACCGTGAGGGGAGGGGAGGGGAGGGGAGGAGAGGAGAGGAGGGAGGAGGAGGTCCCCGGAGAGGAGGAGGTCGCCGGAGAGGAGGAGGAGGTCGCCGGAGAGGAGGAGGAGGTCGCTGGAGAGGAGGAGGGTAGTATGGTGGAGGAGAGAAGGGAAGATGGAGTGGAGGAGAGGAGGAGATGGAGTGGAGGAGAGAAGGAGATGGAGTGGAGGAAAGGTGGAGTGGAGGAGGTGCGCCCAGCCATATATACGACATAGTAATGGCGCACCGTGGGCAGGTGCGCCATTACTAACTTTTTTTATTTTTTTGATTTATTTTGAATTTTGAAGGCGGGAAGATACTAATGGCGCACCATGGGCAGGTGCACCATTAGTAACTTTTTTTTATTTTTTTGACTTATTTTGAATTTTGAAGGCGGGAAGATACTAATGGCACACCATGGGCAGGTGCGCCATTAGTAACTTTTTTTTATTTTTTTGACTTATTTTGAATTTTGAAGGCGGGAAGATACTAATGGCGCACCATGGGCAGGTGCGCCATTAATAAGTTTCAAATTTTTTTTGAATTTTTTTGCCTCTCCAGATCTTAAAAGCCCCGTATCTTTTTTTTGTTAGGTTTTTGAGGATTTTGAAAATGTTTAACGGGGTTCCCCCGGTTAAATTTGGATGTAACTTTTCGAGTAGATGATTTTTCATATATAAAAAATTTCATCCGAGTTCGTACGCAAAAGTTATGCCCATTTTTACAAATTCTCGAGAGATTTTGCAAAAAAGTCGAAAATTCATGTTTGTAAATTTTGCTAACAAGTAGACCACATATCACATGGGAATCTTATTTTCTTTTATTTTTTTGAAATTTCTATCATTTTCTTTTATTTATTTTGAAACTGAAAAGGCGGTCCACGGGGGGGGGGGGGTGCATTCGGGCGAATGTTTGGGCCAAGTTACTAATGGCGCACCGTGGCATGGTGCGCCATTACTAGTTCAACTAGTAATGGCGCACCACTCCCATGGTGCACCATTAGTAGTTTGGAAAAAAAAATTTATTAATGGCGCATCGTGGATGTGGTGCGCCATTACTAGTTCAACTAGTAATGGCGCACCACTCCCACGGTGCGCCATTAGTAGTTTTGAAAAAAAAATAAAAAAAATACTAATGGCGCACCGTGGACGTGGTGCGCCATTAGTATTTGCACACTAATGGCGCACCAACACATGGTGCGCCATTAGTATATAGTAATGGCGCACCACATGTCTGGTGCGCCATTAGTGTCAATTCCATCTATAGCCCTTTTCCTAGTAGTGTTGGTAAAGCCCATTAAACATCCAAAACAGATAATATAATAGCATG
Organism: Triticum urartu; assembly: GCF_003073215.2. Taxonomy (NCBI): domain Eukaryota; kingdom Viridiplantae; phylum Streptophyta; class Magnoliopsida; order Poales; family Poaceae; genus Triticum; species Triticum urartu. Next base: position 233,080,101 of record NC_053027.1, on the reverse strand, counting down.
GAACAATCAAAAATTATAGATACGTTGGAGACGTATCATGCCTCATCAATGCCAAAGAGAAGCAACTAAACCAGATCCTAGGACAAATCCAACAGGAACACACACACGGAGGAGAGTGCTCTGCACACTACCACCGTTGGATCCTGCTGCTGCTACAAGTCAGAATTGTACGGGACATAAGGTAGATGGATTGCTTCACAAAACAAGAGAGCAAACCAAGACCAGGATCGCAATACCTCCACAACCACCTCAAACAAAAAAGGACGCAAACAAGAGAGAGGCCATCTTCAGCCCTCCTTCCTCCTCGTGATCCACTCCTGCATCTTGCTATGATTACTCCGCCGTGCCCCATCCCAGAGGGACAGCAGCAGACTCCGGTGGAGTTGCGATCATACACGCACGTAAGTGAAACAAAAATATTTAAATAAGCATCTTGTATTATTTGCAAATTTTCTGCTCCCTCCAGGATAACAAGTTCATAAACTGCATTTTAACGTGTCGTTTGGATTGTTTTTTCTTTTTCTTCAGTCACGAATCTCCCGGATTATCTAATACCAAGACTAAAGATGTGATTCCAAGATGTAGAGAAAGCAAGGGAATTTTATAACAAATACACCAGACACGCTGGTTTTGGAATCAGGAAAACGGGGGGAATGACAACCTCAAGTATTTTGTTTGCGCATTCCAAGGGATACAGACATCTTCTGTTTCAGAGGCTAACAGGAAGCGAAACAAAATATTACAGAGGACAGGCTGCAATGTAAGAATGAGGGTGAAGGTGCAGGAGGATAACACATGCGTGGCAGTGGAAATTGAGTATAATCATAATCACCAACTCATGCAAACTGATGACATGATGGTATTCTTACACTCACACAAGAATTATGACCCCACTATTTTGGAGTACGTAAAGCTCCTGCAATACAATGATGTCAAGCACACAACAATCATGTCTGTGCTATCTGAAAATGAAGATAGAAGCTACTTCCTAAGCATGACCGGACGAGACCTACTAAACTACTAGGTATTCAAACATCCACATACTACATAGCATCCTAGGTCACAACCCTTTGCTAGAAAAAATAACAAATGCATGTTTGCATGTAATTTGCAGGAAAGCATGAATGCAAGGAAAGATGATTTGGATGATGTGTTGAAACTTTTTTAATTCTTCAAAGACATGAAGGCAATCAATGATGAGTTTTTCTATGGCATACAAGTAGACAAGGACAAGTCAATTTAAAACATTTTCTGGTCCAATGCAAGCTGCCGAGGAGCCTATCAAGACTTTGGCGATTGCGTAACATTGAACACAACTTACAAGACCAACAGATTTCATATGCCTCTGGGAGTGTTTGTTGGAACAAACCATCACTTGCAGTCAATGATATTTGTCGTTGCCCTTATCAGAGACGAAGATGCAAAGTCATTCAAGTGGTTGTTTGATACATTTGTATGGTGCATGAACAACAAGCACCCAACTTGCATTCTAACATGTGAGTTCAAAAAAAACCTCTACAAGTTTCATCATCTTTTCAGTCTATGGGTCTGTATTGGGTACATTGGTTTTCTCTGAAAATAATGTAAAGCAAGAAGTTCAACCACTGTTAGCACAGAAGTCCAACTAACAGTACAAGAAAGCAAAATTATATGTCACATGTTTAGAAAAAATTAGTTATGAATGTGAAGTTCAAATACAGGAATCATAGAAGTTCAAGAACAAAGCTGTAAGAAAAATATATGTAACATGTTCAGGAAAAATGTAGTTTTGTATGTTAAGTTCAAGCATTGGTACCACATAAGTTTAAGAACACTACTTTAAGAGAATTTTGAGTGTGACACTACTAGGTAGTCCTACTACTACCTGTGAAGTTCAAGCACTGGTACCACGAAAGTTCAACAACACTGCTGTAAGAAAAAATACATGTGACATTTTTAGATAGCCATACTGCTACATGTGAAGTTCAAGTACTTGTACAACATAAGTTCACCATCAGTGCAAAAAAGAAGCAAGTTTCATTTTTTTAATTCATGCAGACCAGTGCCCATCGATGGCGAAAACTATACCACAATCATTTCCAAACACCGTCCACAAGCTATGCCATTGGCACATTATGACGAAGTACAGGGAATACCTCGCATTGTTGTAAAAAAAGTATAAAACACTCAAACAGGAGTTCACAGCTATATTAAACTGGCCGCTGATGCCAACGGAGTTTGAAGCTGCCTGGGCTGAACTCGTGCACAAGTACAGCCTGGAGAACGACCAGATGATGATGCAGCTGTGGAGTGATAGGAAAATGTGGATTTCCGCATGTTACAAGAACATTTTCTGTGCTAGAATGACTTCCACACAACGAAGCGAGAGCATGAACCACGTGCTCAAGAAAGGGTTTGTCAAGGGGACCCAAAACCTACACAAGTTTGCTAGGCAGGTAAATGCTTGCATACAAACTCGGATGCGGAAGGAGAACGAGCAAACAATGACCAGCATGGTATGAAGACACAAAAAAAACACCCCCATCATGTTCTGTTTTCCTCCAACATGTGCACTTTGAATTTTAAAAAATGAAACCCATGACTCTGCTTCGACTAATATCTTACTTTTTGACATGTGCAGACCAATCCTGTGACAAAAACAACTTACAGCTACAAGGAAGACATGTCTATCAAGTACACAAGAGCCATGTACAGCGAGATGAGGACTAGGATGAGAAAAGCCATGCTATTTCGCGCAAAGCGTACAACAGAGCCCACTAAGTACCTTGTGTACTACCACAACAAGCCTGGCCATGATGATGAAGAAAGATTTTCCTGGTCAAAGCATGAATTCCAGGTTGTAGCTGACCCAGAGAATGAAATATACGAGTGTGAATGCAAGCTTTGGACACACACAGGTGAGCAGAAAAACAAAGTCATTAAATAGCTAAACTAGTAGTATCATATCAAAATATATGAAACTCATTGCTGGCTCACAAACTATGTATTCTGCATTCATCACAAAATGCAGGCATGTTCTACCTTCACATCATGAACATACTGGACTACCTGAAGCCTGACAAATTTCCACACAAGTATATCCTCAAACAGTACACAAAGACTACAAAGTCACAACTAACCTTTGATACAAGGGACTACAACACAACTGCATTGGATGGCGGCTCAAGACTATCGAAGCAAGACATCTTGCTGCAGCTAAATTTGATGGTTAACAAGAAAGGATGAGATGTGACTAGCAATATGACAGGGCCTACTATGTTCTCAAGAGGCTCATGGAAGAGCTTGATGCAATACATTCAGCAAATCAAGCGGATGCTGACGAAAGGATGGCTGAAGAGGATGCTGAAATTGAAGATGACCTTCATTATTATGCAGCTGAAATGCTCAACGCCGCCCCTCAAGCCAACCAATGCAAGCAGGGTGCTGACCAATCAATGGAACAGCGACAGCAAGAGACGATGAAACTGCCGCTATAGTCTGAAACAAAGGGTAGGAAGAAAATTTCTGCAGCAATGAAAAGTGACAAGAGAGCACAAATAAAGGTACCACCTGCAGGAAGAGTCATCGTGCTCGATGAGAACGGAGTGGCACTTGGACACAGGCAATGTAGTGTGTGCAAAAAGGTTGTAGGACACAACAAGCTCACCTGTCCAACACTCTTGGAAAGAAACGATGCCGAGGAGGTCAAGCAACCCAAAGTTCAAAAACAGCATCCCAGAGTTATAGAACAAAAGAAGGGACCACACCCACAGAAAGCAAGCAGCAGACTTTGTAGCATATGCAAGGAGTATGAACCACATAATGCAAGAACATGCCCGAAGCACGCAGATGCTGAAAAACAAGCAAAAAGCCAGAGAAGAAACAGAAAGCAAAACCTAGAGCCAGCAACAAGAAAGTGGTGGAAGATGAAGAGGAAGACGAAGATGAAGATGTCGTCGAAGAAGAGGAAGACGAAGAGGAAGAGGAAGTGGAATGTGAGGAGGAAGAAGAAGAGGATGATGAAGAGGAAGAGGACGATGAAGAGGAAGAGAAAGAGGAAGAGGTACATGTCAAGCAAAAACCAATACAACCAAAGCCTAGGAGGAGCTCAAGGCTGATGAACAGTTAGAATAGGTCAATTAACACAAAGCAAACTTATGTCATGTCAATGTGCAGAATATTATTCCACTATAGAAAAAAATATTTTAGGAGAAAGCTTACTTGAACTTTTATTATTGAAGTTTCAAAGAAACCATATAGTAGAAGTTCAAGTAAGCTTACTGCAGAAGTACTAGTATAGTACAAGAGGAGGTGATGGTGATGTATTGCATGAAAGAGCAAGCAGTAATAAAATGAAAAATATACACTGTGAAGTTCAAGTAATATTACTGCAGAAGTCCTGGTATATTATGAGAGGAAGTGCTGGTGATGTATTGCATGAAAGAGCAAGCAGTAATAAAAATGGAAAATATACATTGTGAAGTTCAAGTAATATTACTGCGGAAGTCCTGGTATATTATGAGAGGAAGTGTTGTGCTGGTGATGTATTTCATAAAAGTGCAAGAAAGAACAAAAATGAAAAATATACACTATGAAGTAAGTAAGATTACAGTGGAAGTTCTGGTATATTATGGCAGGAGGTGCTGGTGTTGTATTCCATAAAAGAGCAACCAGCAAATAATTATATAGTGTGAAGTTCAGGCCAGCCTATAGAAGAAATTATTGTATATAAAAATCGATGTAGGAAAAATATGCTTAAAAAATAAAGTTTTAACGTATGAACTAAGGTTAGCAAGCCTAAGACAACGCGCTCATATATGAAGTTCTGTTTGGATACGTGCAGAAGTTCATGTACAATGACGACAAAACATAAAGAAAGGTTAAGAAGTGTATGAGAATATTTTTGCACAAAGTTATAGTTGAAATACATTCGCAGTTCAAAAAACACAAAAAAACAAATATAGATTCTATGCAAAAGGCTATGTATTGGTTGGGTTGAAAAATAACAATACATTACACAACACAGAAAATCCTATCCATCTGAAACCACCAGCCTAGCCAGATCTCAAGCAGAAGTTCAAATCAAAGATCATATGTTGGGGCCCAAAATTAAACAACACAAAAAACGAGCAGTTCAACCATAGCCAAGGGAGAAGTTCAGGTACATTTGTTGGGGAAAAATACAACACATGGATACTAAAAACGATGCAGTACATTGAAATTCACAAGCCAAATCATTCTTCACACCAAATACATTTGTCCTCAAATATCATAAGTAATAGTGTTGCAGCTATAGATACACAAATTACTAAACAATTCTTACAACCAATTCTTTACAGAATCGTTCCAATCATTATCAAACCTAAATCTTTACGAGATCAAATCTACACTGAAATTAATGCTTCAAATTCACGGGCCCAAGGACTGGATCTCTTTAGGAAGCTCTGCACGCATGACTTCATTCTTCTCGCTAAAGATTAGAGTGTGCATGAACTCGGCCTTCTAGTCATTTGCAGCAGCCTGCCAACAGGAAATGAAATGATGGTTTAGTAAAGGATAACTAAAACCACAGCAGGAGCGTCTCAGCAAAAACACACAACAAAAATGAAAGGATGATCAGATAAGAACAAGGACAAAACATACCTCCACATCACCAAAATCATCAACAAGCTCATCTCCATCATATGTAGAGCAGAACTTCATGGCAAAGAAACCACAATCATTATTCACTTGCTTTGGAACATCGATAAAAGTCAGCCTCTTTGCAATAGTCACCCAGTTAGGATGCTTGCTAGCTTTGTATGCAGCCTTGCCGTACACCTCCTCGAGCAACCCAACAAATCTCTTGATCTGCAGGAAATGCCAAAATAAGATGAAGTCAAAAACATGTTAACCAAAAATAGTTAGCATTGGGTACATAAAAGGGACACTTGCATACGATCCAGCTAAACAAATACCAGAAGTTCAACTGTCAAATGATAGTCAGTTCAAGCAGTACTACCAAAACAAAGACAAAAACATATTTTGTCAACAAAAGCCATAATAAACTTCGTGCCAAACAAGTAGATATGAAAGGAGTTTTAGGCTAAGAAACACTCACGATATGTTGGCAGTCTCCGTGGAAACTTGTTCGTGACGTTCCCTTATTACTGTAAGGAAGTGAATCAAGGATGCCAATGCTCCCACGATATCTATTCAACACATACACACTGTAGTGCGCCATTGTGCCAAATGGCTTGAATAGTATCAAAAAAACCTGCCAAGAATGAAAGAAATGGTAAATACAAACTATAAAGCATAGGTATTGAACAAACAGGATGAACAAAAACTTATTTACAAACTCAGCAAAAGGATGTACATAAAATTTAAAAAGGCAAGAGTTATGAAAAACTAACCAGCTTTGCGTTAAGAAGGTCTTCTTCCTTGCAAACAAACATTCAGAGGAGACTAGCAGATTTGTTTACATCGAACTTTGGAACTGATGCACCGAAAAAATCATACTCCAGGAAGTAATGTGCATTCACAAAAACATAATTAAAAACAACTCCCAAATGCCACTACACCAAAACTAGAGCAAAAAAGGGAGATAGGGGTGCAAAAGAACTAAAACCTGTATGAAGTAGGGACTAAGTACAACCCTGTCAGCACAAGGGAATATCTCAGAGGTCTTCGGCTTATCCTTCCACAAATTTATGAGATAATCCATTATGTCTCCTTCCATCTGCTGCCCTTCACCGAAAAGGGTATAAAGGACATGTCCTATGAGGTCAATCACATTCCCATGGATGGTGAACATGCAGTAGCTTGTGCTGCAGATTTAAAAGGATGGGAAAAATATTTGAAGTTCAGATACAATAACAAATAGAAGTTCAGACACTATAACTCAAAGGAAAATGAGAGATGAACAGAAGTTCACATACTACAACAATAGAAGTTTCAGACACTATAACTGAAGGGCAAGGAGAAATGAACAGAAGTCCACATACTACAACAACAGACATTCAGACACAGAGTACCCTATCTGGAAGCAACAAAGTTAAGAAGAAGAAAACTCGCTCAGAATACTTCTCTAGACTGTTTTCACTAAGCACATACTGTCTCAACTTCCGGGCCTCGGATAGATGAGGGTAACTGTATTTTTTTAGGGGAGCGACAAAAGAAGGCCACTTCAAAGGCAATCTTGATGCTCTCTTGGAGGTAGTTATGTTGCCAGACTCAACTGTCGGTTTCCTCCTGGTGATGACAGCATTCTTCCCACCTCTCCCAGAAACAGTATGACCAGCACATTTACCATTCTTTGGGTAAGCAATCTTCTCAAAATCATCATCAGACAAAATCACTTCTGCTTCGGCTACTTCGACTGCACCAACCTTCCTGGAGCAAGGGGTTTTTGGAGTACCACAAATACCACCAGTCTGCTTCCCCAACTTGGAAGGAATAAGGGTTCAAGGTCTATCATCTTCTCTCGGAGTTGTACTCATCGATTCCTCCCTAGGCTGGTATTCCTATGACCCGAGGAATGAGTAGTGGTAATCGGTCAAGTCCAACGGATCCACTGTCAAAGAAAAGCAAGAGAAAAAACACCATTAAAATATAACTGAAGTTCAGGCACAGCACAATGTGCAGTCCAACTAAAATAGATGACATGGTTACTACTCAAGTTGATATAAAAATTAAAAGAAGTTCAGGCACAACCAAAGGCACAGTTCAAGATAAACTGATGAACTGGAAAACATTCAACTATAGCTAAAAAAGCATAGAAAGGGATCATCTCTGAAGTTCAAGTAGAAGAAATGCTCGTGTCCAAGTAAGCAATGGAAGGAGAAAAATACTGAAACAAAACACACAAGCAAAATAAAAAAGATAAAAATTAAGTTCATGTACAAGAAATGCTCCTCTCCATATGAAACCAGCAGCCCAGCCAGATCTCAATCAGAAGTTCAAGTTCAAGGAAAAATGTAGTTCATGTAGAATAAAAGATGCAGTACAGGTAAGCAGTCCAAGTTCCAAGACTTACATGTGTAGTAGCCAAACAGAGCTTGGAAGTCTGTCTCAAATAGGTTAGAAGAAGCGATTGAGTACCGCCACGTCTTCCTGATATCCATGATATTTTCATCGGAATAATTTGCAAGAACCCCATCATGATACGAATTAACATTCATAAGCATGAAGAATCCGTAGTCGATACTACCATCAAACACAAAAAAGAATAGTGTTAGAACAAAAAGGAAAGCCAACGAATAAAATACGTCGCAGCTTAAGTACAACTACAGTTAAACAGAAGTGATAAAGAGAAAAGTGGAACTCATACTTGTTAGTCTGCTGGGGGACATCAATCCAATCCAAAGGGAAATGGTCGATAGTAATAGGACTGAAGAGTGCCTCCTTGTCGTTGCTGGCATCGTTCCAAAGCTTCTTGATGTTGTCAGTCATCCGCCGAAACCCAATTCTTCAGGTCAAGAAATATCGAAACCCAATGACCAACACCACCCATGGAAGCAGGAATTTCAGGCGGGTCAAAAGTGGGGAAAACAACCTGAAGCAACATAAACACATGAATCATTAAAAACTGATAATTAATATGAAATGGTACAAAGAAAAATAAAAGAATATTAACGCAGTGGATCACAGTGCAAAACTAATATAGAGGCAAAGAACAAGATATCGCATACAGAATCATGTGCATCCATGCTATCTGGACGAGTCACCAAGAAGTACTTCCTCACACGAGAATTAGGTTGACCTCTGAAAATCTTGTCCTAAAATAATGCGGACAACACCTACATATGAAAATAAAAAAATGAGACAAACAAGTTTTAACTAAAATGATAAGGAACAAAATAGAAAAGAGATCACTATATGGTAGACTTACACAAACCCAATACGGCAGGACGAGTTTGTCCGATCCCTGGTGCTTCGCACGTAGACAGTAGAGTGCAACCTCAGCCACATTAGATCGAAGCATTCCACGAGGAGCAAAATATATTGCGACATCTTCAACAGAAGCTTCACACTCCTTGTTTTGGAACATAACCATTGATCTAAAACAAGCAATAGAAAGTAAAACACGTTCAGCATCAGGAAACTCAGGAAGTTAATAACACATACAAGCACTGAAGTTCAGCTATATCACAACAGGCAGTACAAAAAGGCCAGAAGTTTAGTACCAGAGAAGTAAATAGAAGTTCAGCAGCATAGAGTAAAGAAGTTCAGGCATGAAACCACAGGCAGTTCACAGGGGGTAGATGGATGTAAATATTGAACAGCTACACTCACCTCTTGGAACGAACATTCTTAAGCCTAGTCACACTGTAATAAAAGTCATCAACCTTATTTCGGACGACAGCAAGGTCACTATATGCTCAGCAAAAAGAAATATAAATTAAGAGGAACACTCAAGCACATAGATTCGCGACAGTTTAATTAATAGCAACATTCAAGCACAACATTCAAACACAATCACATATCAGCTGCTACACCAGAAAAGATAAAACCACAGGATCATAAACATCACAACCCATGCATTACAAACCTTGTCCCCACATAGAAAACATGTTCACTTAACTTTGTTTACAACCCACACGACAAACATTAAACCATAAGTTCAACTTGCACGACACAGGAAGTTCACAGGGATATCATGGACAAAAAACAAACAACAAAAGGGAAGGGGATGGGGAAAGAAGAGAGAAGCATGCTCCTCTCTTTATGGATTCTTGCCTAGACCAGTGGCAGCACTGGAATGATCAACCTCCTCTCCATAGCTATCACTTTCAGTCTCTTCATCGTCATCTCCAGTAAACATTGCAGCGTCGTTGGGAAGGACACCAGTAGTAGTTGGAGCAGCTGGAGAATCTGGAACAACAAAAACCATTGGTTCTCCTGCACTAGGAAGAGCTGGAGAACCAGCATGAACAGCAACTGATGGCTCTGCTGCACGAGACTTATCCGGGCCTGCAGCAGCACTACCACTAGCCTCGACAGCAGCCTCGATGGGATATTTCTCCAAACTGATATCTCCAGCTGTCTTGCCTTGCTCAGCTTCACAAACCTCAGTTGTCTTGCCCTGCTTAGCATCAGAAACCTCAGTTGTCTTGCCCTGCTCTGCATCAGAAACCTCAATGCCAATGGACGACTGAGGTTCAGTCGGGTCCACCCCGTCAGAGCAGCTGGTGCCTGACACGGACTTGTCTGCAACCTTCTCTGGAGGAACACTAGCATCATCATTCTGCAGCAAGAACAGGAAGTCATTAAAAAGGGCCACAAAGTGATAAAATGCACAAACAAGTAAAATAAAAAAATGGAAGCAGGTTCATGAACCTCATCAACTAATGGTACCTTATTTTCACTGCCATCAATCTCATCAACTAATACATCACTAGCGGGAGCAGGTTCATGCACAGGGGCAGCTTCATGCACAGGTAAAACATCCTCCTCAAATCTAGCACCATCATCAGCAGCCTACAAAAAAATCATGTAGAAAACAAATACCTAATCAGCAGAAGTTCACATTACATAATCAGAGAAGGTCAGCTATCACAACTGACACATAATGGAAGTCCAAATACAGTAAACAAAGTAGGTCAGATATCAAACTACTCTAAAATACAAAAGGGAACAAAAAGGCCAGTCATAGAAGTTCAGCTGTTGTAGCACTTGAAGTTCAGGTTCTATAAATAGAGAAGGTCACCTAGGAAACACTAGTACTAAAAAGAAAAAGTTTACGACACATGAAATCAATAAGGGTCACCTATGACTACAAACAGTCATAATTGAAAGCTAACAATGAACAGTAGTGCAAAAGAAAAATCGAAAGCCAACATAAACAAACCTCTTCGGTATGGTCCACGTGGCCTCCTTCACGACCCAAACGAACAGAATCCTGCCTCTGAATCTGTCTCACAACACTTGCCTCATCTTCAAAAGGCTTGCAACAAGCATCCTGCATTTCCTTGAACAATCCAAAGCTAGTCTGTAGGTGGGAAGTGCTCTGACGAAGCTCTTCAAGAAATCTAGCTTCAATTGACAAGACCTCCTTCAAAGACTCGGCATCAAATCCATGTCCGGGAGGAAGAATCCCATCAAAGCGACTAAGACGCTCAAGAGTTGAAGGAACACAGGCCAACTGCCCACAAACAGTTTCAAGTGGACCGTCAATCCTAACCAGGGAAACATTGGCAGCTTCAAACAAACTCCCGGAAGACACGCCACCTGCAGCACTCACACGGGTAGAAGAACCTCCTAGATCTACAGGGGGGCACCAGTATTAACATTCCGGGAGAATTCAAATCTTGGGGAAGTTCCACTACCTAGGCCGGCGGCACAAGGCATAGTAAGAACAGGACGTTCGATATGCCTAAAGAACACAACCTCAGCATGTGTCTTCCACTGCATACAAAAAACAAAAGTCAACACGTCAGAAAACAAAATGAAGGAACATGGGAACAAAAATATAGAAGACGGTACCAGAAGTTCAAGTTAAACTACACAGGAAAGAATGATGCATATAAACACTCACGGGCAGTCTCCCAAACAACCAGTTGGTTGGGTCATCATCACCCTTCTTGACCAAGTTAGCCGCAGCAAGCTCAAGAAGCTTGACCTAATCCATGAAATTGATGCGAGGGGTCCTCAAGTCAATATTAGGCATCTTGCCAATGATAAGGCAGTCCAGATACATAAGAAGCAGCGTGATGGCACAGCCTGTGACAGCTTTTCCTCTTCTAGTACCTTGCTGATACCTAAAAACGGCACTTCGAATATTGTCAACAACCAACTGGCAGTAGTCCATATCTGCCATATCCTCAAACACAAGATTCTCAGCCATTGCTGCCTCCCTGGACACTCGTGTAGACGTTCCAGGAATAACCACCTTCATGAAAACAATCAGGTAAAAACCAGCAGAGCAAGATCATCCTTCATCTCATCCTTCACAAGTTCCGTGAGGATATTCCGCAGGTCCTTTGTCTTGATGTCGTCACTCCTAGCGTACCCAAGCTTTCCCTTCAACCTCATAACAGCATCATCGAACCCATCATTTGAGGGCCTAGGTGGGGTACGATTACCTTGATGAAATCCAAACAGATGGTGAATAGCATCACTTGTAATACGCAAAACCTTGATCGCCTCACCCATGTCCAGAACCATGGTTGTAGGGTCAATCCTCGTGTAGATGTTGCCCATCAAAGGACAAGAAATGTTGGAATCAACCTTCAAGTCAAACACACAGCCAAAACCAGCCTTGATAACCCTCGTCTTGTGCCTAAGTTGCAGCATTTTCGCACACGTCTTGACCTCTCTTAGTGAGCAGCGAACAGTCTTGTTAAAACGTTTCGCCTCATCTCCTCCTTGGCCACCTTCTTCGGGCATGTTGCCTCCTCTCTTCCTCCTCTCAGGTCGCTCCACAAGCTGATACTGAAAAAATGCAATGACAAGGAGAAAAGGCAGAACAACGAGATACACAAGCTACACCAAAATTCCACTAATGCCTACATATGTAGTACATTTCAGAAGTCCAACTATGTATACATAGGCAGTACAACCATGTATGACGAGAAGTAAAGATGCTTTCAAAATGATGGAAATTTACATAACAGAAGTTCAACCATGTACACCAAGGCGGTAGTCAAACATGTATTTCAGAAGTCCAACTATGTCTACATAGGAGATACCACCATGTATGACCACAAGTTAATGTGCTTTCAAAATGTTGGAAATTTATAATGCAGAAGTTCAACCATGTACACCAAGGTAGTAATAAAACACGTATACCAACAAGTTAAGTTGATTTCTTCATGTATATATCCAGAAGTCCAACTATGTACACAAAGGCAGTAATACCATAAAAGCAAAGGAGTTCGGCTAATTTATTCGTCTATACGAAGCACAAGGTCAGCTATGTATGCCAAGGCAGTGCTAAAAACACAAAAAATACAACAATAGCGACAAATGCTCTAAAAAGCAGTAAACATGAGACATTCATACCTGATTAGCAGCAGTAGCATTGTCGTCGTCCTCGTCATCAGTGTTGAAATCAGCATTATCCTTGTCCTCTGGATTAACACGAGAATGCTTCTTCTCACCCTTGTTGACCTTTGCAGGCGTAACCTTACGCTTGACACCGCATTTCTTCCCCTTACCAGATGCACCAGCACCAAGCGAAGAAGGTGTAGGCGCGGTAGTGGCAAGCACACGAAGACTATGGGGTGGCGTACCAACGAGGACTATCCCTTCATCTTCAGTAACTTCTGCAGGCCTTGAAACACGTGGGCTCCTCCGAGGAGTAACATCACCAACTAAATTCTTCCTCACAACGGTCTTCTTGATTTTCTTCTTAATAGGGACAACCGTGCCATCAGTGCCACACCGCATGTCTTCCTCAGCAACAGAGCAATGCCCAACCGTGAGCTCAACAACATCAACAGATTCAGGAACACCAGAACCTTTCTGAAGGCAGGCTGCCCTCTTCTTCTCAAAATCTTCTTGCTTCTTCCTCTTGCGTTGGTCCTCCAGAAGAAGTTGAAGAGGCACATCCTCAGCTTGCATGACAGGTTCAGTGCCATCAACAGACTGCGACTGCGTCTCTGACATCTGAAGAGAGCCCAAAGGATCTAGAACGGAATCACAACCTTCGACTGACGGAGCACCCTGCTCAGCAGCAGTGTTTCTGATAAATCCAACTCAGATAGAACATCGTTGATGGTGTTCACAGCTTCCTCCTCTGTGGACACATCTCCAAGAACACAAAAAAGCAAAGCAAAAAATAAAAAAAGGTCAAAAACACCCGATGGGAACAAGTTAAAAAAACATGGCTCAAGAATTTAAAATGAAAAGAAAAGGAGTTGCACATACTAGGTGAAGCAAGAGTTGCAGAAGCAAGATCCTCGAGGCTTGAAATATTCTCAAGGCTCGAAGCAACCTCAGCAATCACAGTCAAAGGAAAAATGGGTGATTTAGCCGCATCAGATATTGGAGCATCACTATTAACTTCTGAAGCTCCATCTTGATCGCAGGCATTTTTTTCAGAACTATTCAATTCATCACCAACTACAAAAAATACAAGTAAAAAGGCAGTTGAGTTCTAATATGCAATCCTACACCAAAGGGAGTCCTACTTTTACAACAATGTACAATACCTAGAAGTTCAACAATACCTAACAAAGAAGTAAACACAATGAACAGTCAACAATTTACATACTACATATAGAACAATCTACACCGGAGAGGTTACTCATATGAGATGAATGTACAGAAGTTCAACAATATATAACAAAGTAGTAAAACAAATGCGCAGAATAGAAGCTCAACCAAATTTCATTACAAACAAGCAATATCTAAAACCAGCAGTTCAACTATGTGAGCCAACTAAGTAGCACATAATAAAGATGTAGCATGAGCAGAAATACTTTTTCACACGCAAACTAAATACCAATACCATGAAAATAATCACACAAGAAAAGAAAAGGTATACAATATAAATATGAAAACATTTGGGAAGTCCAACAACACTTGGGGACATAGTTCACAAGCAATTCAACAAATAAAAATCAAGAAACACTCTACTAACTTAAACTAAGGGTAAAATGCCTACACATCACCTCTGCTAGAAGTTCACACTTTTAAGAATGGGCAGTCCAACAAGACAACCAATTGAAGATATGGGCTGACATATATAACAAAACTTCAACTTAAAATACAAGATGCAACTACATTAAAATACCTGGAAAAGGTTTTGAAGCCATGACAACACAACCCACTTGATGAATGCTACTCCAAACCCTAGATCAACCTACAAAAAACAGAGGAGAAATTACATACAATTAGCAAGCACAGAATCATACAACAATACAAAAAACCAACTAAATCAAACCCTAGGTTGAAACAACTAAAACACATCAACAATTATGATAGATGAACAGAAACACATCTAGGCAAGCACAACAAAAAAGTACTCATAAACTAATGAAAGCATGTGACAGACACAATCTAAACAACGAAATCAATAGCGGTAATGCATTTAGATGCATCAGATCCAGTATCAACCGTAGCACCACACCCTTCCTACATGCATCTAACCGGTGAAACCATCGAAGGGGAAAATGAAATACACACAAGTCTGAAGGAAGAAATAGCACACAAGCATCTCACAGATAAATCTGACCACGGGGGAATGGAATCCACCCACCAAACGCACAAGAAACCTACCTAATCTCCAACCCAACCATTAGAACAAAGGGGGGAGGTGGATGCGCGAGCACAGAAGAAACAGAGAGCACTTGTCAGATCTGGCGAACACTAAGAGCAAGGATTGGGGGGAGGGAGCATTTGTACCTCTCCAAACGACCCCCACACACACGAATCCAGGGCGGTTCTACCACCCCAATGAAGCCACGCGGACCTTGCAACCGCGCAACCAGTTGCCGCCCTCACTTCAGAGCAGAACAGAGCAGGCTGCGCGAGGGAGAGTGGGTTGCGTGAGGGAGGGCGTGGCGTGGGGGAGAAATAGGAGTGTTGCGGGTGCCGGTTACTGCACGCACGACCGCAGGGGACAAAGGCGGAGAAATTGGGGGGAGTTGGAGGCAGCGAAGCGACAGAGAGGAAGAAGAGAGCGAGCGGGAGGGGGGGTTTCTGACAGGTGGTGGCAAGGGTGAGAGACACTTAATAGCTCTCTGTAGTGGGGGGTTGCAGCGCCTGGTAATTACAGTTTTCCCCCCCCCCCCGAACAACTAAAAAGGTAAATGCATCTATTGATAGATGAATGCACTGTTTGAATGCATCTATTTTTAAAAGTTAAGATCACATAACAAATCAACTGGTATCATTAAAAAAAATTGGTTGCAAGCACAAAGTTCAAGTACTCTACCAAGGGAATAAATATACATACACAAATAAGCACCTACAAGCAAGAGAAAGAAATTCAAAAAATAAAGAACAAAAGTTCAAGTACACTAATTAGAGAACTAAAGGCATATGAATCAATAAACTATAAGAAACAAAAAGAAGAAGTTCAAGTGCAAAAACAAATGAAGTCCATATCTAACTAAAATACACAACTTAAAAACAATATAGAATTTCAAAATTCAAATACATACAAAGTACACATGCGGCTCGGCCTCACGCTACCGCATTGTTGCGCGCTAGGTTCTGATAGGACGCAATGCGGTTATTCTGTTTCCACCCCTACCGCACGCACCCTAAACCCTAAACCCTAAGATAGATAGTGGGGTCACGGATGTGACGGACTCGCCCCCGCATGCGACGACACGGCACGTCACGTCGTCGCCTGCTCCAGCTCGTTCCTGTCTCGGCCTCGCAGGGGAGGGGGGTTACGACCCCCCTGCTTGGCCTCGCGCTACCGCATTGTTGCGCGCTAGGTTTTGACAGGACGCAATGCGGTTATTCTGTTTCCACCCCCACCGCACGCACCCTAAACCCTAAACCCTAATATAGATAGTGGGGTCACGGATGTAACGGACTCGCCTCCGCATGCGACGACGCGGCGTGCCGCGTCGTCGCCTACTCCGGATCGTTCCTGTCTCGGCCTCGCAGGGGGAGGGGAGGGGGTCACGACCCCCCTCCCCCTCCTCGGCCTCGCGCTACCGCATTGCTACGCGCTAGGTTCTGACAAGACGCAATTAATGCGGTTATTCTGTTTCCACCCCCACCGAATGCACCCTAAACCCTAAACCCCTAAGATAGATAGTGGGGTCACAGATGTGACGGACTCGCCTCCGCATGCGACAACGCGGCACGCCACGTTGTTGCCTGCTCGGGCTCGTTCTTGTCTCGGCCTCGCAGGGGGAGGGGAGGGGGTCACGACCCCCTCCCCCTGCTCGGCCTCGCGCTACCGCATTGCTGCATGCTAGGTTCTGATAGGACGCAATGCGGTTATTCTGTTTCCACCCCCACCGCATGCACCCTAAACCCTAAACCCTAATATAGATAGTGGGGTCATGAATGTGACGGACTCGCCTCCGCATGCGACACGCGGCACGCCGCGTCGTCGCCTGCTCCGGCTCGTTCCTGTCTCGGCCTCGCGGGGGGGGGGGGGGGGGGGCACGACCCCCCTCCCCCCTGCTTGGCCTCGCGTTACTGCATTGCTGTGCGCTAGGTTTTGACAGGACGCAATGCGGTTATCAATGATTTAAAAAAATCCAAAAAAAATTATCAACAATTACTGGAGAAGTTCAAGTTGTAAAAGGGAGATAGGGATGAAAGGAAGTTCAAGTTACTGGAGAAGTTCAAGTTGTAAAACACATAGAAGTTTGGTGTTTTGAAAAAACATCAAATGAACATGTAGAAAAACAAATTACATAGAAGCAAAAAATCTTGCAAGTTCAAGTTAAACACATACTAAAGTTCTACCACTGTTCAAAGTATGCAAACATGTTACAAAAAAATAAGTAAGGTACGCATGCATATTTGGGAATAATCCCATAGTTGCCCATGGAATAAACTCAAACCCAAATTAGAAAATTGAAAATTACAAAAAAAACAAAAAAAAGAAAATATAGAGCGCGATGCTGCATCGCCTTGCAATGTGGAAACCAGGAAGTTCAATCACTGGTACCATAGAAGTTCAACTACTACCACAGAACGTGGATGGTCCAAATAACTAATCCCAAAGATAGAATAAATATAAAAAAGATGATCCGTGTGTCTATGGACCAGCTCCACATTTACATATATGAGAACTCTGAAAAACAAAAAAACATACACAAAATTTTTATAACAACACCAAACGAACAGATCGTATTACAACATCACTTAAAAAACATGCATAAAAATGACGGAAGTTCTAGCACAAAAGGTGCAGAAGTCCAACTCATAAGATAGACAATAGAATCATTGGAAAAATACGCGCTATCAAATTTGTTTTTTTAGATTCAATCACTTGGGTGGCTACACCTTCTCAGTCCGCGACCTCGAACGATATCCTACTACGCCCTAACATCAAAATGATAAAGCCGCCATGCTGTCTCATCGAAGAACCGGAACCAACATGGGCGGACACGAGATCCAATCCCCTGATTTCAGGGGTGTATTCGCCTGCCCGATCAAATTAACAATGCATGAACGATCCAATCTCACTACTGCAATCAAATCCGCCCTCTATGTTCACAAAAAAACAACAAATCCACAGAAGCTGCGGAAACCACTCCCGCGGACGAAGAACACAGAACCCGAAATCAAATTCGTTGAAATTAACGACAAATTGTCCACAAAACTCGTACCTACACCAAATTCCCATCATGTTCGAGGTTCTAGAACATCCAGTGAATGCATTAAACTTGTAAACAGACACAAGTTCATCCGCCCCGAGAGTGAATCCACCAAAATGCAAAATTACGAATCAAAATGAGCATTTAGATGCAGGTATGGGTATCTGGATTTAAAAGTGCTAGTGATCGACTAGAGGGGGGTGAATAGGCGATTTTTATGAAAGTCTTCAAAACATGGAAGTTTCAAAGACAAACGATAGAAATAAACCTATTACCATGCAACGGAAGGTAGACTACACTAAGCAAGCCATAGTCAAGTATTCAATGAAGTGAAAGCATAATGACTAACAGCAGCTAGGCAGTATAGATCATGTAGGAAGATAGTATGAAGCCAATCAGAACAAGCAGTCACTCAGTGGGAATCGTGGAAGTCTTGGCTTGCGCTTTTGGACTTGAGGTCTGTGCTCGACATGATATTCAAACTATGGACCCGCAGCAGGTGGAGGAACCAGAATGGGCCAGCGGACCATAACAGGCTGACCACGATCAAATGCCAGCTCAATTGTATGAGGTCTTGGAGGGGGATCAGGAGCATTGGCATTGTCGTTGACATGAGCTTCAGGGGCCACATTTGCTTCAGGTGCTTGTACCTCAGGTGCTTCAGTATTGGCTTCGGGTGCTGCAGTGGCTTCAGGCGCTTGGACTTCTGGCACCATAGTAGCTTCAGGCGCCGTATTAGCTTCAGCCATGACAACGTCATTGGCTTCAGCGGTGATGTTGGTGGCCGCCTCAGGATTGTTAACCTCCACTTCAGGAGCTGGAGGGTCAGACACGTTCTCCTCGAGAACAACATCTTGGTGGGACAGGGGTGTAGCAACTCTTTCTGCTTCAACTCTTGGTTCTTGTTCTTCATCGGCTGATGCAGCCGGAATATCTTCAGCCATTTTTGCTTCAGACTCAGACACGTGCATAGTGGGAGTGACTTGGGGCCTTGGTCCTTTGCGAAGCCTACGTAATGCTGGCGATGCTTGCGGAGATGGAGTGTGCTGGGCCTCAAATTCATCGTCATCTTGCACTGGTGAGGTAGCTTGCGGTTGGGGAGAGCTTAGGGTGTCTTGTCGTTGTGGGTGATCAGCCCATGATGCATCCTGAGCAGTTGGTGTCAGAGGACGACCAATGCCGATGAGTTTGCTGTGCGTGAGCACAGGCGATGATACCAATTGGTGCTCGATCTGAGGAAGGACTTCATCATCTTCAACATTGTCGTGAGGACCAATGTCTTCAGCTGCGGTGGGGTCAACAGCTGGATTGTCTTCAGCTTCAAGAGCCTCTGGAGAAGCAGGCTCATGAACTATCACTTGGCGTTCTTGATTTTCAGACGCGGGATGAGCCACTGAGATTGGCTCAACCTCAAGGGGCTCTGTGGGAGCAGCCCGATCTCTCTTCTTGGTGTTGCGTTTCTTAGTTGGAGGAGCATCATCAGTGGTGCCCTTGGTTTTGCGCTTTCTGGCTTCAGCTTTAGCTGCCCTTGTTTTCTTCAGTTCTGAAACAACTGTGGGGACCTTAGGCTTCGAGCCTGTCATACTGGCTGGGAAGACAATTGGATGTACTTCCTGCCTTGGTGCTTCGGGTTCTGCCACAGCTGGCTTCTTCTTCTTCTTGGCTGCCATTCTGGGGTCGATGTCTGGTCGCCCCAAGGCCTTGCGCTTTTCAGCTTCATTGTATCCTTGAACACATTTAGCATCAAGATCCTTCATGCGCTCACGAGAACCTTTGGCTTCTTCGCGTTTGGTTCGGAATGCTTCCTTAAGCTCATGCATCATGGTCTGGAAGTTTTGAATGTCTTCAACATTGAGCTTGGCCATATGCTTCTTGAACTGAGCCTTTTCATAATCTATCTTATGCTTCAGCTCAACAATCTTCTGAGCTAGAGCTAGCTCAACAGCAATGGCTCCGTGGAAGGCGACGCTGAGGCCAATGGGAAGCTGAAGATCATCAAAGCTAACATTTGGGCTGTCAAACCACTCATCAATGAATGTGTTGATGATTTCAACATCAAAGAGAGGAAGGTCATTGAAGATTTCTGCCTCTTGCTTGCTCTTGATTAACTGCTCTAGAGCGTCATCGCCAAGATCGTCGTCGCTGGACAGATCAATGGCGTCATTCTCATTTCATAGAACAGCAACACGGGTCAGTGCTTGGCTGGTGGGTTGCATGGGCATCTTCACTTTGGAGGGCTTGGAGATGCATGACAGATCTTCAGACTGCACACTGTGTTCAGGAGGTGCAATGGCCAGAGGCTTCACCCGTGAGACCTTTAGTGCAGGGGCAGGCTTTGAAGCTTTAGGCTTCTTCAGCTTCTTTGCCTTCGGTGGTGCAGGCGCTTCGTCAGATTCGGCATCGTCTGCAGGTTGATTCACGACTGCCCCTTGAACCATAATATGAGTGATGAGACCTTCCAGGTTGTAGAAGGGCCCAACAAGATTGGGTTCAGCTTCGCGTGAGCCATCGGCACAAGGAGCAGAGGGACTTGGGTTGAAGTCTAAGACCCACGACTTCTTGTTTTCTTTGGCCGAGTTCCTGGCAAACTGAAGGTTGCGCTTGAACAGATTGTCGTCACGACACCATAGGAATGACGATGGGTCTGCATCTGCAGGCTGTGGTCCACGGACCATACAAGGATAGCAGCCTTGTTCAATGGCTTCAGCTCTCGACCTGGGTTGAAGATTTTTGTATTGGATTTCTCCCCACGATCGCTTGATGGCATTCTTCTCAGCATACTCCTGGGTCATGAACCTGTACTTGAACCACTATTCTTCCCAATATCTTCGAATCCATTGGATTCGAGTTTTCCGCTGATTGTAGTCCTCCTCCGGATCTGTCTTGTACAGCTCATAGAGGTCTGGAGGCAAATCTCTTGAGGTGTTGCCACGACGCTGCCTGCCACCCTTCCTTGCAGATTTTTCTGGTGCCATGAAGTTTAGACTGAAAGGCTTCAAAACTGTCAAAGTCTTCCGTCTACTGGTCAGACAAGAACTAGCTTCAGGTGAATTTATATGATGTTGTAAGAATTCTGCAAATGAATGCAGACTATGAGAACCAAGGGATTCTCCCACGGACATGTACCTGTGACAGCATTAAGGTGCGAGGGAAGGGGAAGAGGTCATATGCATTCTCAGAAGATTTTGAAGATAAATCAGTTTAGAAGACATTGACCTCATAGTGCGAAGACATTCACTCATAGATAGAGAGTTGGTTCCAGATTTGTATGAATCCACGAATAAGTACAAGTGAGGAATCTAACTACCTTGTGAAGTATAAGTGAACATACTAGGCATATTATGAGATGCAGTATGAAATAGATCCAACTTGTGTGAACAGAAACTGCTTGTGGTGGAAAAGGATGAATCTATCGGATCAAAGGGACCGTAAAAAGGAGGTTTTATTTACCACACGAGGAACTGCTAGACGGAGTGGGAGACGAGGTCGAGCAGTTCGATCTTCCGTACCCTAACTTGGCGATGGAGGACACCTACGGCGACGGGAGAGAAGACGATGTCCGCGGCCGGCATGAGGACAGCGTCGGTGAGGTTGCAGCAGCTAAGCGCTTCGTCGTCGGCATCGTCAAGGGCTAGCGGTAGCGCTAGGGTTTGTGCGAGAGTGGGAGAAAGGATAATGACTGTGGTGAGGCGTGTATATATAGGGATAGGGATGGTACAGTGTTATTACACAGGTGCCCTGGTGGTTCACATCTGAAGGACACGTGGCTATCATGCAACACATCGGAGGTTGTTCCACGTTCCCACGCACGCCTGAATTGTCGGGTGGTCGTTCCCACTTCTCCGGGTTTTAGGTGCAAGGATTTAGCATTGAAAATGGATTAATGTTTGTCTCTGTATCTTCTGCTGACAAGGATGCAGAGAAGACATTTTGACAGTGTCAATAGAATGCATATGATTTGGATAGATAGACTTAGAAAAGAAGCATAGAGGGGTTAGGGTCTGATCACATTCACTTAGTTCAAAAGATTCAGCAAGAAGCCATAGCTATAAGTGAATGTTGTTGAGGACAGAAACCAAATTAGTATGTTGAAGATAAACATGAGGTCATGTTAACATTGAAGACAAACAGAAAGCGAAGACTTTGCAAATGTAACGCCGTGTGAGAAACACTTCTTAGGGAAGAATTTTGTGGTGGCGTTACCCATTGTATAGGAAGTATTAGACCCAGACACGCGCACAACTTTCGTGGCGCTTTGAAGTCAAATTCCACGTTAATGTATTCACACTCAGAATGCAAGTCTTCATTGATTGAAGACATATGTTACTTCATGTGTTGCACATCTAAGTCATCAACATGCACAAGTGTTAGGAAGTGTGCCTGATCACAGGACATTTGCGGATTGCAAGATATTTAGCTCACACCGTAACTTGCAAAACCTCTTCTCATCCAAGGGCTTTGTGAAGATATCTACCAATTGCTCTTCAGTGTTGACGTGTATGATATCAATATCTTCCTTCATAACACGATCTCTGAGAAAGTGATGACGAATTTCAATGTGCTTTGTCTTCGAGTGTTGAACTGGGTGTTGGCAATATTGATGGCGCTCTCGTTGTCGCAGTAGAGTGGCACTTGCTTCAGATGAATGCCATAGTCCTTGAGTGTTTGCTTCATCCATAGAATCTAAGCGCAGCAAGATCCAGCAGCAATGTATTCAGATTCAGCAGTGGAGAGAGATACACAGTTCTACTTCTTTGAAGACCAACATACAAGTGATCGTCCCAGAAAATGACATGTGCCCGATGTAGACTTGCGATCCACCTTGTCACCAGCATAATCAGCATCCGAGAATCCAACTAGATCAAACTCTGAGCCCTTGGGATACCATAATCCTAGTGTTGGGGTGTGAGCCAAATATCTAAGAATTCGCTTCACAGCTAAGTGATGTGATTCCTTTGGTGCCGCTTGGAACCGGGCACACATGCAAACACTAAGCATGATATCTGGCCTAGATGCACATAAATAAAGCAAGGAACCAATCATGGAGCGGTATACCTTTTGATCGAACTCTTTACCATTGTCGTCGGGACCCAGATGGTGTTTGGCTGGCATTGGCGTCGTGTAGCCTTTGCAGTCTTGCATTCCAAATTTCTTCAGGCAATCTTTGAGGTATTTCTCTTGAGATATGAAGATGTCGTTGCGTTGCTGACGTATTTGAAGACCAAGGAAGAACTTCAGCTCACCCATCATGGACATCTGATATTGCTCTTGCATCATATATCCAACACTACAAAAAAAATACTTCCGTGATGATACGTGTTTGTCACAGTAGGTCGCTTTTTTGTCATGCATGTACATCCATGACAAAGTTATGACAGAATCAAGATAGTCATACATGTGCTGTCGTAGAAGTGTTCCATGACATTACCAAAATTATCATCACAGAAGTGTCCACTTCCATGACGATAAATCGCGCGTCACAGAAGTGATTTCGTCAAGGGTGACCGACACGTGGCATCCACCATAACGGGACGCCGTTAAGCTATCTAGTCGGGTTTTGGATCCGATAACCCGTTAACAGCCCTGACCAATGGGGATTTTCCACGTGTAAAATCATCATTGGCTAGAGGAAACACGTGTTGGCTCATCGTCGGGACAGATGTCATCCACTCACTGGACACAAGGCGCCTATGATACGTCGACACGTGGCATGGCCCAACAAGTTTAAATGGGCCGGCCCAACTAAAGGCCCACAAGATTTTGCGGACCATAATGGGCCGGCCCAGCTAAAGGCCCACGAGATTTTGCGGACCATAATGGGCTGGCCCAGCTAAAGGCCCACAAGATTTTGCGGGCCATAATGGGTCGGCCCAGGTAAAGGCCCACAAGATTTTCGTGTGCCATAATAGGCCAGCCCAGGTAAAGGCCCACGGTGACTCTAGCCCATAATGAACAGTAATTTTCTTTATACCCGTTAACGGCCCGTGATTTACATGGGCCGTTTCCAACCCGTGTTAGCTTTCGGCCTATTGATGGCCCATACGTTCTTGGGCTCCTTTTCGGCCCTTGATTACTTCCGGCCCATTACTGGCATGATCCCCTAATGGGCCAAATTCGGCCCATGGCAAGAGTCGGCCCGTTACTGGCTTGTTCCACTAATGGGCCAAATTCGGCCCATGGCAAGAGTCGGCCCGTTACTGGCCTGTTACCCTAATGGGCCAAATTTGGCCCATGGCAAGAGTCGGCCTATTTCTGGCATGTTAACCCGTTGCGCCGTTTCCAGCCCGTCCTATATTCTGGCCCATTGATGACCCGTTATGCCTGTGACAGAATTAAGACTTTGCTATCCTACGGCCTGTTGACGGCCTGTTATCGTGCTGGGCTGATACCAATTACGCCCGATTATGGCCCATGTAGACCCATTTATCCGATGGCCCGAGGCCCACCGATTACAGGCCCATTTATCGACGGCCCGTAGGAGACCCATGGATCCTATGGCCCGTATATGGCCCATGGTAGTTGCGGCCACTAGCAAACCAGGGAAAAAGAAGACTAGGAAATAAATAAGGCCGAAACTAACGCTAGGCTATTAAGGCGATTGCACAGATTACATCCACTCGGCATCAAAGATCGCCACCAGTGCAAATATAGGGAACACCCTACACTATACAAAAATGGCTTGCTGTTTTCTTCAGGTGGTGGCTGCACGTTAAGAATAAAATTTGTATCGCACCAAAACAAATTACAACTATATAACAAAAGGAAGGTTGGCATAAAACTTAACAGTCTAGCAGATAAATGCACCACCAGAAGTTCAGAAGCTCAGTTCATTTGACCTGACTGTTATGTTTTCATGCTGTATTATCCGATGGAGCACCATAACCCTCGCCTTCATTTCCCCTAGGCTCCTGAACAACATAGTAAATGTCTGATAGTCTGGTTTCAAAACCATGCATATCTTGAAGACATTGAGTAATGTTTCTCCTTGTTTCACAAAGGGTCTCTATTAGGGAATGGACTTGTGTCTAGAGCGCAGATACAACATTGCTATGAGCTTGCATATCTTGATCATGAGGCAGTTTGGACGATATTGCCTTAACAACCAACCTAGTATTACGCAGGAACGTGCTTTTAGCACTGTTAGTGGACAGGTACTGACCCACTGCAGCAAGAGCTGACATTGCGGTTATAGTTGCCTCGCCACCTTCAGAAGGTGGCGGTTCCACCATTTTTTCCATAGCTCGCTGAAAAGTTGAGGTTTTACATTAGTAGTACCAGAACAGAAGATATTAAGGAGGCAGCAAAACCAAACAAAATAGCTTTGGTCTATATACAGAACGTATTCTGGTGAACCCATGTAAAATATTAGTTGTATTTTATTGCAAAGTACATAATAAAACCAGGTTCCAAACATATGACCATGTACCATCGCTAATGTATTGTCTACTTCTTCACATTGTATTGAGGGCTAAGGATAAAGAGACGAAGTTTATAATATGGTAAGCATAGTATGACGTCATTCATATCACAAAACAACTGAGAACGGACAAACAGGCAATTGTAACATTGTGTGGGCAAGTCCAGCATGGAACTAGATTACGGGTCAAGATCAAAGGAACATCACTCCTCTCTTTTAAACCTTGTAAGGTGCAATGATACGCTAAGACAATTGTGTATAAAATTGAAAAGAGTAATAGACATTGGCTGCAAACCATGCAGTTCAAGGCACAAGTCAGAGTAAGTAGTAGTTAAAAGGCATGAGGATTAAGGACTTACAACAGCGGCTTTGACTGGTGTAGTCATGCCCTTCTTCTTGCTGGTGTGACAGTCCTTGAAGATTTCCACAGCATTTGGTTCAGGTACTTTTTGGTCCTTGCGGGCTTTCCTCTGCATTTGGAACAAGTCAATATAGATCTGATAATATGGTACAGCAAAAAGAGTGAAACAGCAGCTAATTACAAGAGCCTCGCAGTGTGCAATATAGCTACGAGATCCTGCCGTCTGTTGGAATTTCACTTTCGTACGGTTGGCCTTGTTCTTTGAACAGTTCACCTACAGGAAGATAGATTTGTGTGGCACATGTGTAAATAGGACTTCAACATGTGATCTGAAGACATATATATAATGTACCTGATACTTCGGATCGAACTAGTGTTTAACGAGGCCTCCCCAGTCTTCATCAGATATATTTTCCACTGGAGATGTTTGGGCAAGTTCACTGTTAGCCTTGCCTTCAAAGTGAGTTTTCCTTAAGTTATACCAATACTGTCACAGAGCAGACTTGAAAACATGGGTGCAAGCTTGTCTGGTTGCATCATGTTGGCTATCCAACTTGAACCTCATATGTTGAAAATTATGGGAGTCTCATTATCAGCAACCTAGAAAGTATTGGACAAAGCAAGACGATATTACTAGTTTCCATACATAACCATACTTACAGATAAATGGTCGAGGAAGATGTTGAACTGGGTTTCGTCTTTGTCATTCCTGTACTGAATCCATGTTGGCAGGATACGTACATGACACCTAACAGCAACCGCTGCCTTTGATACTAACTTGGCTGACTCTGTAGCATCACGTGGCCTTTTTAAACCTGCCTCAAAATGGATCTCCATTCTTCCTCCTCTAGATTTAGTTAAACTATCGAGCATTATCCCTGATGTTTGTTTCCTCTTGCGCCTAGGTGCTAGTCCAACAACAAACATAGGAAGTGTTAGTGTACATCAAATTGTGAGACTACATATAAAGAAGCATGCAACTGTAACTTGACTCCAGCAACTACCTTCTTGTTGTTGAAGCTCACAAGGTTCATCTGATATTGCCAACTCGTCTTGTGTCAAGAGTGCTTGGGAAGTAGTGTCAGGTGGCAAGCGAGCTTGGGAACGTGCTGCTAGCTCAGTTGACGCATGAGTACGTCGTGTAGCTGGTAGTACTATGGTAGGTGTTGCAAGAACTAGGGTTGTCTTTGCTTGTTTGGTGGCAGCTATTTGTTTATGTTTGTCTTTTTTTGCAACTCGTGTAGCATGGGATGTCGTGTTTGTAGAATTTTCTGCTGGACTTTGACCTTCTATTACACCATCAGTACCAGCAAAATCTGCAGGATTCATCCGCTTCTCATTCCCTGCCATTCTGTGTTTCTTCCTCTTTCTCTGTGCCATGTTAAGTCAAGCCGACAAGAAAAACAAATAACAATTTAGTTCTTCAAAACAAATTGATGCATGATGTAGATGAACTGAACTTTGATGTTAGACAACCACATGATAGGAGGATGTAATATGTATGAAAAACAGGACGGAAGAGATAACCAGAACTATGATGTGTAAACTAAGAAGAAGACATTTCACCAAATTAGAAGCAATGCAATGGAAGGTAGACACCATATGAAAGATGCTACAAATATCGCTCTGCCAAGTTAACAGTGTCTCATCATAAATGGCGTTTAAAAAAATGTGAAGCAGTACAAGAAATAAATCATATGCAAGATGCAAACAACATCACACTACCATGTTAGAGGTCTCTCGTCATTAGTGCCATTGCATATTCACAGCATTGCATATTCACAGCTTATGATGTGTAAACTAAGGAGAAGGCATTTCAACAAATTAGAAGCAATGAAAGCTAGACACCATATGAAAGATGCAACGAATATCACTCTACCAAGTTAAAATTGTCTCGTCATAAGTGCCATTTCAACAAATTAGTAATACAAGCTAGAAAAGAATGTGAGATGTAACCTATATCACACTCCGAAGTCAAACGTGTCTTATGATAAGTGATTGTTGCAGGTTACACAACAGTAGTAATTTGATGTAAGAACATGGTGTGATAGACAGATATTGTATGTTCTAGAAATAGGAACACGTGTCTTATTCAAGTATAATGTGTAAAGTAAGCAGATGGAATTCAACAAAATTAGAAGCAATACAAGCTAGACATCACACATAACATGCAACCACATATAACAGTGCCAAGTTAGAGGGAGCACCGGTGATGCTGCACTAGGGGAGACGTGCTCATCATAAACACAGCTTTGTTGAGTGTCTATGCATGTGTTGTCTTGGAAATCATCTTGGGGGTGTGGAGGAGTAGAAACTGTAGAGGACCTCCGTTCGGAAGGAGCACCTTTATCCGCTGCCTTACTAACTTCCTTCCGCTTTATTGATTTTGAATTGTCAAGTAAAACCGACAAGAAAAAGCAATAAAATTCTCTCTTCAGAACTCATTCATGCATGATACTAACAATCACTACTTTGATGTAAGGCAAACACATGATACCAGGATGGAATATGTACGAAAAACAGGATGGCATGGCATGTTCACAACTGTTTGTGTAAACTAAGCAGAAACCATTCCAGCAAATAAGAAGCAATGCAAGCTAGACACCACATGAAAGATGCAACCAATATGACTCTGCCAAGTTAAAAGCGTCCCATCATAAATGGAATTTCAACAAATTAGAAGCAGCGCATGCTATAAATCATATGAAAGATGCAACTAATATCGCACTGCATATACTAAAGGTGTCTCGTCATGTTGATTGATGCGGGATACAAAAAACAATAGTTTTATGTAAGGACATGCTTAATAGACAGATGTACTATGTACTAAATACAGGAAGGCATGTCACATTAACAAGTATAATGTATAAGCTAAGCAGACTAGCACATGTAGTTTAACCAAATTGGAAGAATTACAATCTAGACACCATATGCAACATGCAACCACATATCACGCTGCCAAGTTAGAGCAAGCACCTGCGATGCTAGTGTAGGGGAAATGTTGTAATCAACTACAGAGCTACATTCACTATCTTCATCTAGCATTTCTGTTTCTTGAGAATCATGTCGGGAGGCTGATGCTGCATTCTTTAAATGAGGAGTAGTCCCCTTGCCTACCTGCCTCGTCATAAGTGATTGATGAGGGATACACAAGAACATTAGTTTGATGTAAGAACATGGTTAATACACAGATGAACATGGTCAAACCGCCAGCGACCACCGACCCAGACCCCTGCCTCCGCCGCCCCGCCCTCCCATCGACCTCACACCACCGCCGTGCTTGGCAGCGCCCCCAGGCCATCCCTTTAATCCCGGCCGACCTCCAGATCGGGCGCCAGTAGCTCTAGGCCACACACACCCCTAAGATAAACACCAAGGCGCTGCTTCCCTGGCGTAATAGGTGTACTAGCACCTGTTACGTCAGGGAATGCTTCTGTTAATTGGGAATCAAGTGGCCAGAAATTGAAATTCAGGGGGGCGACGGACCTCTAGCTAAGGTGAAATAGTATATCAGGAGAAACCTTATGCATCGCGAGTTACTAGGAACATCTAGTATCAAGAAGAAGTGGTCAACTAGTGTCTTCTGTGGGATGAATACCGTGCAAGCAGAGACGTAAGATTTGCACGAATAAGGGAAGAGGAGTACCTTTTTCGGTTGCCGGCCTGGTCACCTCCACAAGTCGTGCCGATTTTCTTCTTTTTACCGGGGAAACCGATGTTCTGGAGGGTGCAGGCTTGGACGAACCCATGGCCAAATTGTTGACTATGTTGCCGTGGACGTATGTCGGCGGAGGGAAAGCAGATCTAAGGCGGCGAAGGACGGCATAGCAGGAACAGCTCTGGTGCGGTGGAGGGTGTCGAAGTTGGAGCGGAAGCGGTGAGGCGCAGGACGGCGTGGTTGAACTGGCTCAGGTACGGACGGCTCGGCCTCGGCTTCAACTACTAGCCGTGGTGGACGACGACGTCGGGGTATCGGCTCCGGCGTGATGGAAGAGGGCGGCAGTTGATGGGTGGGATGGGGTGGCGGACGGAGGACGCCGGGGTTTCGCGGCTGGTGGAGAAGTAGTTTTGGCGCCCATGGAGTACGAATGGGGAATGGGACGGGTGGGGGGAACCATGTTTCGGTCTAGGACGCGCTTGTTTTTTGCTTTTTTGAACAGAAATGGGACGCGCTTGTTTGAAATTTGGGGAAAGTACAAACTTTGCCCCCCTCTTAAATTTCGGACCTACTGCGGGTCGGGGGTAGGATGGTAATCCCAGGTGTCCCAAATAGTGGGCAGGAGCGATTTCGGCCGCGCGCATGTGTGCTTAGGTGGCCATTGTGTATGAATGTTTTTCGGATGCGGTTGCGTGGCGTCTAGATGAAGCTACAAACCTACCCCGGTTTAGACCTTTGGACGTTGGGCCGGTAGGTTTCACGGGTCGGAGTTATTAGAAAAGTAATTTCCTTGTACTACCAAACATTGGTCTCACCCGGTTTCGGGCGAGTAGAGGCTCTTTTGGCGCTTCGTTCGAAATTTTGAAACACAAGCATTCACGTTTAGAGTACTCTTGAACTACGAGGATTGACCTAAATATACAACGTTATATTTGACCTTGTATGTTTGAAAACCTCATTCAATTATCCGCTTCTTTTTGAAATTTTGACACTTGAAAATCCTATAACTACGATTATTTTGGAATGGAGGAGTTAAATTTGAATCTATTTTGTACATGACTACATATGCTATTATGTACAAAATCAGAGCAATGATTGGTGTCCCATAATTTAGGTATGGTTTACAAATGCCATGATATCAAATTCAAATAATTGAATGGACTTCATGTTGAATTCGATTTTTTAAACCACCTTAAGTTGAATTCAAATGTATGCTAGTTCATAGGTAGTAGCTATTTATAATGTACATTGTGTAACTTTCATATGTATAATGTGCTTTACACACACAACATGAACTATACTCACGTTTATATTCGATTGCTAAAGCGATGCATTGTCTGGAGTTCAAAATACTAACTATGTGGATCAATTGTGTCGAATAATAACATAGACATGCTCAAATTCGATAGAATCTAGATGTCTGATGGATCAATGACCGCTCCTTACGCGAATTGCAAATACCATGATCCCATCCTAATATTTGGATACAATTTATATCTTTAATCAATGTGTAGAGCGGTCTTTTACGTGTAGTTTCACTCTTCATCGGTGGTCTCTCACACATGCTCACACACTCTCTCCCGAGGTGTCTTTCTCGCACACATGCTCTAGATATAACCCTCCCTCCCTCTCGTAACCATTTACAACTGTTTCACTAACCTTTATCACAAGCACTCTTCCCCTCGCAAACATACACACGCACAATCCTCATCGACCCTTTCTATATACATGGACCTGCCTATGTGTCTCATGTACGCACATTATCTTTACGCCTATCTCTCACGCATTGTCTCACACCTCTCTTCCTAATCGACGAGTATAATTCTAGCAGAGCATTATGTAGGATGCCCCTTAAAGTTAGGTTGGATGAATAGTAATATCAGAGATAAAGGGGTTACCTTAGTCCGAGAACCTAGGGTTAAAAATCCTAGCCGGCTTTGTCAGTGGACACAGAGTCCTTCACAATTCTGCTATCTTTGTCTTGTACGACTAGTCATCCATGGGTCTTCCTAAATGCATCACGGGCCGACCAATGTGGCGCAGGACGGAACAGAATGAAGGGCCTCACCTCGACCCACCGGACCTCACACGGTGACACACCCTCTGCCCCCACGTCTCATTATCTTCTCACACCCACACATACCAACACAAACACCACACACACAGAAAATTTCTCCTGGTGCCTCTATTCCCTCCCCCCTTGCATATACACACTCGAGGGAATGGAATCTCTTTTCGTGACGTCATATTCGTCTCTCTCTCTCTAGACCACTCTCATTTCTTGTGCTATCTCTCCCACGCCCCCCCCCCCTGTCGACCCCTCTATCCATGCCTCTCTCGAATACGTAATACACACACATACCTCTCTAGGCCCCGCCAAATGCATCAACTACACATTCACACGTGTTACCTCACGTACCCTATTGATCTAAAAAGCCCTCTCTTCACGTTTATTTCGCATACAACATTCCTTTTGAATTAAGTGTGGCCAAAAAATTATTTTAGAGTTTCTTCATATATACAACATTACAAAGTTATATGGAGGAGTACGAACGCTAATTTGCATTGCATGGTGCCCACAATGATATTTATTCCGCACTGTGAATTTGTATATTTTTATACTATATACAAAGTTAGTCATAATAAAGAGAAACGAAGAGCATCTCTCTCTCCATCGCATACCCATCCTGTATGCCCCTTTCACGTATGCACACAAAACTATCTCCAGGTCCTCTAAAAGTAAGCCCCCGGAAAATTCACGCATGTTTCATCTTTCTCTCGCGATATATGCAATGACGATCATTATATTTGAAGCGAAAGCACGATACGTACATTGGACTTCAGAATCCACTCATTACGGTCACCATTTACGTTTAGTGGTTATTATGCAGTCACGGGCTCACCGTACAACTCTGTATTTGCTCATGACATGACTAGTTGACCAGTTAAACGCTCCACGTGGCACCTCTAGTGTTGCATCACATTATCTCACTACCATCATGCCCACCTGTCGACTTGTATCTACTCTACATCTACACTCTTATAAAATACATAAAATACACTCTTATAAAAAACAGAGTTGGTGATGATGGTGTGCCTGCCATCCTGGAATATAGGTCGTCCAATTTATATCTGACGGATAGGAAATAAATTATGGCAATTTTGCAAAAAGGTACCCACACACCTCTACATATTTGCAAATAAGGCCTTCCCTCGTTCATCCTTTTCTCTCACAAGATAAACAAGTCATACAAATGCATCTTGATGTTACATGCAACGCACGGGCATCTTGCTAGTAATAATGAAAACAAACGACAAAACAATATTTGGACGGGGGTTCGAAGTCATGACCGCGGGCACAGCGGACAAGGTGGCCTTGTATTGGTATGTTGGGCCGTCTGTTTTAACACACAGGAGCTAGTGTGGTGATTATACACACAAGCACGCATGCACACGAACTGCATCCACGCAACACTCACACAAACACATGCACCCACGCACGCACGCAACACTCACACGTACACACGCAGCCATGCACGCACGCACGCAACACTCACAAGCACACACGCACGCATGCATGCACACACCAGTACACCACACGACCAACACACACTCTCACGCTCAAGTGCTCAACCTACAAGTGCATGCGCACACATCAGGCCCTGACAGACACATACATAACCAGGTGATTCCCGCGCACGGGTTGGAGCCTTGTCGCGCCTGCGTAAATTTGTGTTTATCTGACATTTTGCCTATGTGAACTGACAGGTGGGACCCACAACGAACATGGTCAATTTAACTAGTCAACATGGCGCCACGCAGACTATTTGGCCGGTCAACAGAGTGCTGAGCTGTGAGCAAGTGACCGTATAATCACCTCAAAACGTATATAGTGACCGTAATCAGCTTATTCTAAAGTTCGGTGACCTATTACGCTTTTCTCTCTGTAGTCCCTCCAAAACTACATCTCTACACGTTCTCGCATGTTACATCTAACAACTATGCAATACAGCACTACTGCTACACTCTAACACAATAAATCATATGTGTTTTTAGTTTTACTAGATATCATATTGTTACTTATAATTATTCAGTTTGCATACATTAAAATTGCCTTTGAAATGTATGGCCAGTATCATATACCCCGCGGGAAAAATCCCGCCCTTTCCTGTTTAATCGGGTTTGTATCGATGGATCGTGCGAAACAGCAAAACTATAGTACTATACAGTACAAGTGATAGTTCACTGGGCCGTCGTGTTGTCTACTCCTCCGTCGTAAGAGTGGAGCGCTCGCTTTCATAAATCTTCTAGTCCCTTTCGCTGACATGTGGGACATCAAGCTACCGGGTCCACGTGACATACCGGAATACAGTGCAGAGCAGCCGGGGTGAAGCACCCCGGTCATGGCGCCAGCGTAGTAATGAGCAATGAGGCGTCAAATCACAAAGATGCACCTTTCCCGCAGTTAAGTTGGAGGGACGAAGCAACCATCATTTCACTCATTGCTGAATCCGCTTCTCCCTCATCTTCTTCAACTTAACCACGTGTTGCTTCTGCCGTTGTTCTGCCTCATGTGGGACGCGGATCGGATTGGTAAAGCACTGACACGTGGGACCGCATGTTAGCAAATCGCGAGGACAACATCCTCCGAAAATAAGAACCCCCCCCCGCCATTCGCGCGGCAAAATCACCTCCTTTTTACTAATCTCGATTCTATAATTTTTTAGATCAATATAATTGAGATTTGTATAGATAGCACACAGGAGCAAAACCAAGTGGTACGGTTAAGGGAATCCACAATGTGTAGCCAAATGTGAAAATAGCTTTTGGCGTCGTGGGAACCATTATGGATGGTGTTGCCAAAGCCAAAAAGATGGAACCGAAGCTCCTTGGTTGATTGATTGAAGGAATAAAAAAATGCAACGTCTCTCCTCTTTCTCCCATGCTTGGACGCATGTAGTACAGTATAGAGCACAGAGTCTACTCCCCAGTCCCTTCTATCACAAATCACAAAGCAGTGAGGCGTCAAATCACAAAAGCACGGACGAAGCAACCATCATTTCACTCTTCGCTGACTCCGCTTCTCCATCATCTTCTTCGAGAAGCCATCTCACCGCATTAGTTATAGTAGTACTAGTAAAGGACTTCCTGGATGCAAATAAGGTGGTTGTCTTGGCTTGCAGGCGGCACTTGCGAACGACTTACCGTGGTCTCCCTCAATGGTGTTCTCCGTCGAACGCACTTCGCCAAACCACCAAAAAAAATATCGTCGACGTCACCGCAATGGGGAAGGAAGTCAAATATAGTTACTACCTCCATTTTTTTGTACACAAGGCCAGTATATCAAAATTACAATTTGCAAAGGGCCACTAACACTAATCGAGGCAAAATTGATGGGGTTAGCAACCAAGGACATTAATATCCCCTGCATGCATGCGGAAGTGAGAAGGTTGGTTTGCATGGCGCTGCATTAATCAAGCGATGAGGAGTGAGATGGTTAGCTCTTTGGTCTTTGGAGAAAAAAATACGCATTAATTAACACGTGAAATGAGGATTTGTATCGATTAAATCCCGCGAAGGAAAACCCGGCCTTTCTTTTTTAACACTAGTACTCCTAGTACGTACGTACTTATCCTGTTTGGGTCTAGGCCTTGCATTGCCAAACTTCGCCACACATTTTTTCCAAGCTTGCCTAAAGTTTTCAAAATGAGAAGGAGGTACACTTGTGCACGGCTATCACGGTCGCACCGCACCCTCACACGGTCGCTCCTGCACGCCGCAAACCCAACCAAGGGAACGCACCCTCACTGACACGTGCTGTCGCATGGGAACACACCAAACTCAGCCATCCTATCGCTGACACATAATTTTCGTTCATAGAGTATGTATATTCAACCGCATGTTGGGGAGTATCCGTACGGCCCGTGGGGTGGTCTGTTGGGGAAGAAGAAGAGGTGAGGAAGAAGGAAAGAAGGGTTAGGAGACGTAGGATATTCATCCAACCGCCTGAAATGGTAGACTGACCCAAGTCAGGCGACTTGCATAACAAATATATGTTTTTACACAGCAAAAGGTCCATAAAAACAACAACATAAAGAAAAACTATCACTGCTCGCGAAAAGAGACGACCTCGTCGTCTTTGGCTGCCTGCGCGAACCAGCCGTCGCTACCGACGTGTGTCTCCGCACCGTGGTTGTCCTCGGCCTCCAGCTACTCGTTCAAGCGGAGCGTGCGGGCGGTCTGCACGGATGAGAGCACAGCCCGGTTCAAGTCGAGGACGTCCGGTTCCGCCTGCAGGAGGGCCTCGATGGCAGCGGCATCCGCGCGTTCCACGTCGAGTCGAGCCTCCGCCAACCAGTTCAAGTCCAGGACGTCCAGTTCCGCCTGCAGGAAGGCGTCGATGAGAGCGGCATCCGCGCGCTCTACGTTGAGTCGAGTCTCTGCCGCCCGGTTCAAGTCTAGGACGTCCGGTTCCGCCTGCAGGAGGGCCTCGATGGCAGCGGCATCCGCGCGCTCCGCCTCAAGTTGAGCCTCCGCCGCCCGGTTCACATCCACGACATCCGGTTCTGCCTGCAGGAGAGCCTCGATGGTAGCGGTATGCGCGCGCTCCGCGTCGAGTTGAGACTCTGCCTCTCGGTCCTCCTTTAGTATCGCCATGTTGAACCGCTAGTCCGCCAGCACCATGGGGGACTCGGACGTCGGCACGAAGTCGACGTCCATCATCTCATACCCATCAGGGGACTTCTGCGCCGCGACCTCTGCCATGAACATTGGATCGGCTTCCTCCTCCTTGTAGCTTGGCTCCAGAGAACTCAAGGATTGGCCCGCCGCAAAGCGAGCATGGGAATAGAGGTCTGTGGCGCCGACCGCCACCGTGATTTCTCCGTGGCGCTCCGACTTCAGCATCTTGTAGTAAGTGATCTTGCCGCGCACCATGGCTTTCCGGTGAACTAGGGGACGCTTGATGCGGGCTAGGGGATCGAAAGGTGGGGGAATGGGCTGGAGATTTGGTGTGGTTTTAGGGCAGTGGCTGGCGTAGGCCGAGCAGCGAAGGGTCTGGTGTGAATAGTGGTTCCGGTGACGACCGGTCAATCGGTTTTGACTGTACATCGCTCTTGTCGCGTTCGCGTTGCAGCCCGGCACGCTGGACCCTCTGGACAACAATGGGGCGCAGCTCCAGCACCGCCTCTGGACACGGTGACCGCGGTGAGCAACACGCTCATATCATCGCTAGACACGGTCGGTTTTAGTTTGTCGAGGGTGGCGTTAGTGTTGTGGCACGACCAATAGTATGTTTGGTTTGTGCCCAAGGTTGCCCCATCAAAGCATTGGGTAGCCAAAATTTTGGTTGCGGTATTGGTTGCCCATGATTTGGCCGACATTGGCAAGAAAAATGACCTTGAGTTGGCTAGAGTTCATTGGCATGCCAAAGAAATGGCAGTCGTCCAAACAAAGACCAATCTTTGGGTCATGACCAAAATTTTGGTTGAGGTATTGGTTGCCAATGATTTGGTCGACATTGGCAAGAAAAATGAACTAGAGTTGGCTAGAGTTCATTGGCATGCCAAAAAATGGAAACCATCCAAACAAAGACCAATCTTTTGGTCATGACCAATATTTTGGCAAGGTGCTTTGGCCACAATCCAAACACACCCCAACACCCGGCTCGTCGAGGATGCACGGGGCACCGTGATGCGTCCACGTAGTGGTGTAGCGCGGCCAACTACATCCTCTGGACCTGAGACCATGCCGGGTGGTCTTGCTTTTCCAATGACATGCGGGGATCACATGTGAGCAAAGGGCATCTCCAATGTTGCCACAACCGCAGCTGACTACCCTGGCACACCAAACCCCTCGTCCCTCGCGCCGTCGCGCGGTGCGTTCCCAGCCGGCGCCAGCTGCCTGCATTCATGTCGTCCATTCGTATGTCGTCATTAAGAGGCTCGGTGCCCGCGGAACCAACTCCGGCGACTTAATGACGCACCCGGACGCTTGGCCTCACCAGAATGTGCTACTTAAAGCGGCAACGCCCAGCTAACCTCCACACCATAGCGCATCGTCCTCCTACCTGGAACCACATCCGCCATGACCGCTAGCGCGAACGCTCTGTGGGAGAGCTTGTCTTCGGGGATGGAGCTCGAGGTCGCCGCCCTCGCTCAAGTCGCCGCATAAGCGGTGGCCACGCTGGCGCCCGACGACGGGAGCACCGTCAGCCATGCGTCCTACTTGCTGCCATCCAACGTCCAGCACCGCCGAGGTCGAGGACTCTTCCGAGGATGAGTAGGGCATGGGAGGCAGCAGGGCATGGTGTGCCAACTGGTCGGTCCATCTCCCGTGTTCTACTTTTCCTCGGCGGAGACCGCACCTTCACTTGACGGGTCTTGAACCCCGCCCCCGTACATGGAGATCACAGATGGAGGACGTCGGTCGCCGCCGTAGAATAGGTTTAGGGTCGGGTTTCTTTTTTTTGTCCTATAAAAGTTCGAAATGTAATGAAAATTTGCCGTGTTTGCATTAATCTCGGCCGGTGTATATGAACTTTCACAATAATATACATATTGTAGGAGTAGCAAGATGCCCGTGCATTGCACGGAAGATCAAGATCTTGTGGGAGAAAAGGATGAACGAGGGAAAGCCTTATCTGCAAATGTGGAGATGAGTGTGGGTAAATTGTCATAGTTTCCTTCCTATCCGTTAGATCTAGATCGGACGGCCTATATTGCAGGATCGGACACATCTTTCTACATCTACGGGAACCTACGAAAGGGTTAACGTAAATTGCCTCTCTCTCTCCTCCCCTGATTTTCATGGTGGTGGGCCCCTCCCTCCCCCCAATCTACAATCAACAGCTCACACGTTTCACATTGCGCTAGTTACGTAACTGGGATTACGTAGGTGTAGCATTACTCGTCCTAAAAACCCAACTAAGCCAACCTCCAAGCATATCGCGCGGGAAAAGACCCGGCCGCGCCGTTTTAGTCGGAATTACCGGATTACTAGTAGTAGTATCGATGGATCGCATGAAGCAACATATTTTTTGAGGGGGCGAAGCACCTAGTTTAAAAGGAAAAAATGCGGTACACTCACAGCACTCCTGTCGCGGCCGCATTGCACCCCACACACGTTCGGTCCTGCACACGACTCACGCAAATGGAACGCGCTTCGGCTTGCCTCTTCACTGACACGTGGGACTGCACTTGGAGAAACCGACCATGCGCCAAACTCCCCCCACCCACCGTGCGAAAATCCTCCCCCCCCACACCCAAAAATTCCCCCCAAATCCGATTCAACCGCCCTTCGGCCAACTAGCCAATAATATTCCCCAAACCCCCCTCCCCCTGTCCCCCTCCACTCCATTCGCTCCGCCAAAGACGCCCTCCCCGCCGCGCCGATACCTCGGCGCCGCGGTTCGGCGATCCTCTCGCTCCCACGGTACGCTCTCGTAGACTGTCGTCCTATAGCCGCGCCGCCACCTCTAGCTATGTTCTTGTGGAGGCGCATGGCGGTCAGCGCCGCCACCGCTGGCGACGTTCGTGTGGAGACACACGGCGGTCAGCTTCTCCCACAGTACACGCATTCTAGACTGAGGCCCCGTTCATGTCGGTGTAGCGCTGAATGTTAGCTGATAGACGCTGTTAATCTCACTGTTTCTGAAGTAGTTTACTGTCAATATGCTCTGCTTAAGAAGCTTCCTTGCCCTGTTCTGCACTCAATCTGCTTAGCTGAGATGGCATGCCAAGGCCGATTAGTTGCTAAAATATCCTGCCATATATTTATTGTGACGTAGATTGCCATGGTCTAGTAGCCAATCTGTTAGCTGAAATAGCTCTACACCGTTTTATACTCGATCTTTGTTGCTACGATGGCCTTCGATAGTTCGATGGCTGTGTGCTCGGCCTCATTGACTGCTGAAACAGCCTGCCATAATTTGGCACTCAAATATGTTTGCTGAATTAGCTTTACATATATTTCGTTACTTAGATCTGCTCGTCCAAATATCTTGCCATAGCTTTAGACATCGACCTAGGTATTTTTTTCTGGACTTCATAAAAAAGCATATATGGTTTTCCTGTAATATCTAGTAGAAGAAATAATTTGTATGTCTAACAGATGGACAGGACTTGGATAACTTCTGCTCGAACATTCTCCGCTGCATATGTCGAGGGGGTTGAGAACTTCATGAACTTTATCAGAGCTGAGTACGGTGGTCCAAAATCAGATGTGCTTTGCCCGTGTAGCAGTTGTATGAATTCAGTTACAAGACCCCAGTCAACTGTGCAAAATCATCTACACTTGTATGGGATGTCGGTCACATATACTAGGTGGGTTCATCATGGTGAAGCTGTGAACGTCAATGTTATTGACTACGTGGAAGCAGCAGATCACCATCTTGATCTGCCTGATGCTCAAGTGGAAGAGGAGGAGGAGGTGGTGGTGGCGGAGCCAGTGAGTTTGACCAACATTGAAACAATGCTATGAAATGCTCGTGCATTCCGTGAACTTTCACCTGCAGAAGAAAAACGGTGGGCCCTGTCATGGTTCTAAGTCTGACAGTAGTGTAGGGGGGTAAGTATGGAGAGGCAAGGTCTTAGATATGGAGAAGTTGTAAGCATGCAAGGTTTATGAGTTCAGGCCCTTCTCGGAGGAAGTAATAGCCCTACGTCTCGGAGCCCAGAGGCGGTCGACTGGATTATGTGAGTATGAATTACCGAGATGCGAACCCTTGTCTCGGAGGAGGGGGTGGCTTATATAGAGTATGCCAGGACCCCGGCCAGCCCATGTTACAAAGGGTTCAATGTACATTAAGGCAAGGCGTTACTGGTAACGCTAGTAATAAAGTGCTATGATGACCACAAGAGCTACTTAATGACCGACTGTTAGCGTGCGGAGTGACTTTAGGTCTCCTGGCCATCGAGTGGTTGGATCTTGGTCGAGAGATTGCTTCTTGGTCGAGTGTCTTCGAGTCTATCGAGTGGAACACCTCCAAGTCAATTGAAAGGTGATTTCTTCTAGAGATGTCCTTGGGTAGGGCAGTTAGGACAGGTCTGTGACCCTACCCTAGGTACATAGCTTCATCATTAGCCCCCAAATGGATCGAGGTTTGAGTGGGGAAGGAGTTGAGAACTTCTCCGACTCGTTTTTCATGCTATGAGCATATCTTGTTTCGGATCAACGGACCTGAGTGAAGACAGCAACTTCCTTTTCAGTCGCCTTGATCCATTCTTAATTCTTCGTCCAGTGAGTTTCTTTACTTGTAAGGCTCCGAGTGACGGTGCGGAGGAGATCTTTGGTCTGACAAGTTGTTTGCTGCCCGCAGATTTCGTGGGATCCGAATTTTTGGGAAGCGCGCGGGATGGGGGAGGCCGCAGTAATCGGATGGGATAGAGCGGAGCTTCCTCGATCCCCATGCCGCCTTTTTCGCCACGTATCGCGCGCACAATCGTTACGGGATTTGACA
The DNA here is from genome assembly GCF_003073215.2 of Triticum urartu. Taxonomy (NCBI): domain Eukaryota; kingdom Viridiplantae; phylum Streptophyta; class Magnoliopsida; order Poales; family Poaceae; genus Triticum; species Triticum urartu. The sequence continues at coordinate 233,039,007 of NC_053027.1, read as the reverse complement.
GAGCCACCTGGGCCTACCCGTCAGCCACTCGGAAGCGGCCTCATATAAGGCGTTGGACCGGAGTCTCCCGAACAGTGCGTTCCCATCTCCTCTTCTCCTCTTCACGCCCCTCCGCTGCGCTCGCTCTCGCCCCAGCATCACCGCTCCGTACGCGTCTCACCGGCGACAATGGGGAAGGAGAAGACGGCGGCTCTCGAGTGGGCAAAGAAGGCGACGGCGAGGTCGAAGGGGAAGGCGACCAGCCGGGGTGGATCTTCCTCGCAGACCGGCCTGCCGAAGGGCTGGATCCAGGGCGACTGGATCCACTCGAGGATCTCCCAAGAAGACCTCGACGACCTGGCCGAAGGGGGGCTGATCCCCTATGACTCAGCGCGGCTTCCGGGGAAGGAATCTGAGCCGCAACCTCGGGAGGGTGAGCGTGTTCTTCTTGCCACCCACGTCAACCGTGGATTTTCCTTGCCTCCTCACCCTTTCTTCCGAGGATTTCTGAACTTCTTTGGGACACAACTCCACCATTTTACTCCCAACTCCAACGTTTATCTCGCCGCTTTCATTTCTTTGTGCAAGAATTTCTTGGGTTGTCGGCCTCACTGGGGTCTTTTCAAGCATATTTTCACTTGTCGCTCCCAGACAGTGAAAAAGGCTAACCCGAGTGACGAGAGGACCCAAGTGATCCAGATGTGTGGGTGAGGGAGTCCTGGATTAGGGGGTGTTCGGGTAGCCGGACTACACCTTCAGCCGGACTCCAGGACTATGAAGATACAAGATTGAAGACTTCGTCCCGTGTCCGGATGGGACTTTCCTTGGCGTGGAAGGCAAGCTTGGCGATGCGGATATTTAGATCTCCTACCATTGTAACCGACTTTGTGTAACCCTAACCCTCTCCGGTGTCTATATAAACCGGAGAGTTTTAGTCCGTAGGACAACTTCATATACAACAACCATACCATAGGCTAGCTTTTAGGGTTTAGCCTCCTTGATCTCGTGGTAGATCTACTCTTGTACTACCTATATCATCAATACTAATCAAGCAGGACGTAGGGTTTTACCTCCATCAAGAGGGCCCGAACCTGGCTAAAACATCGTGTTCCTTGCCTCTTGTTACCATCCGGCCTAGACGCATAGTTCGGTACCCCCTACCCGAGATCCGCCGGTTTTGACACCGACATTGGTGCTTTCATTGAGAGTTCCTCTGTGTCGCCGCTTTTAGGCCCGATGGCTCCTTCGATCATCAACAACGATGCAGTCCAGGGTGAGACTTTTCTCCCCGGACAGATCTTCGTCTTCGGCGGCTTCGCACTGCGGGCCAATTCGCTTGGCCACCTTGAGCAGATCGAAAGCTACGCCCCTGGCCATCGGGTCAGGTTTGGAAGCCTAAACTACACAGCTGACATCCGCGGGGACTTGATCTTCGACGGATTCGAGCCACAGCCAAGCGCGCCGCACTATCTCGATGGGCATGATATAGCTCTGCCACCGAACAGCGCCTTGGAGGCCGCACACGCATCGGTTCCGACCATTGATTCGGAGCCTACTACGCCGATCGAGGATCAGCGGTTGGACGCTTCCTCAGGGGCTGCGATCTCAGAGGCGATCGAGTCGAACTCCAGCCCCGTACTCCGCATGGCCCGTGACTCCGAGGAGCCGGATTCCTCTCCGAACTCCGAGCCCCCCGCGCCCCTGCCGATCGAATCCGATTAGACGCCGATAATGGAGTTCACCGCCGCGGACATCTTTCAGCACTCGCCCTTCGACGACATCCTGAATTCTCTAAAGTCTCTCTCTTTATCAGGAGAGCCCTGGCCGGACTACGGTCAGCAAGGTTAGGATACGGACGATGAAGAAATTCAAAACCCACCCACCACCCACTTCGTAGCCACTGTCGACGACTTAACCGACATGCTTGACTTCGACTCCGAAGACATTGACGGCATGGACGACGATGCAGGAAACGAACAAGAACCAGCACTTGTAGGGCGCTGGAAGGCCACCTCGTCATATGACATATATATGGTGGACACTCCAAAGGATGGAGATGGCGATGGAACAGCGGGGGACGATACCTCTAAGAAACAGCCCAAGCACCGGCGTTAGCAGCGCCGCTCTAAATCCCGCCAAAGCAAAAACGGTGATTCCGGCACGGGAGATAATACTACTCCAGATAGCGCCGAAGAACACCCCCTCCAGCAAGATTCAGCACAGGAGGACAGAGAAGCCAGCCCTCACGAGAGGGCGGCGGACCAAGAGGTTGAGAACGATAATTATACGACTCCCTCCGAAGACGAGGCAAGCCTCGATGATGACGAGTTCGTTGTGCCAGAGGATCTCGCTAAACAAGAGCGTTTTAAACGCAGGCTTATGGCCACGGCAAGCAGCCTCAAGAAAAAGCAGCAACAGCTTAGAGCTGATCAGGATTTGCTAGCTGACAGATGGACTGAAGTCCTTGCGGCCGAAGAGTATGAACTCGAACGCCCCTCCAAGGGTTACCCAAAGCGCAGGCTGCTACCCCGACTAGAGGAGGAAGCACCTACATCACCAACGCATGACATGGCCGACCGGCCACCTCGTGGCCGCGACAGAGAGGCCTCTCGGCCCTCCATTCAAGCCATGCCCCGGCGCCGCGTCAAGCATACTAAGGCACGGGAAAATGCACCCGACCTGTGCGACATACTGGAGGACAAGGCAAGGCAAACAAGATCGATCTACGGATCGCGCAGGCGCCCCACGGCACGTGACGGTGATCGTCACTCCGGACACAATGAATCCGGCCGGGCCGAACTCAACCGACAAAGCTCCTTCGAGATGCGTCGTGATATAGCCCAATACAGAGGCGCCGCACACCCACTATGCTTCACAGATGAAGTAATGGATCATAAAATCCCTGAGGGCTTCAAACCCGTAAACATCGAATCATACGATGGCACAACAGATCCTGCGGTATGGATCGAGGATTATCTCCTTCATATCCACATGGCCCGCGGTGATGATCTACACGCCATCAAATACCTCCCACTCAAACTTAAGGGACCGGCCCGGCATTGGCTTAACAGCTTGCCATCAGACTCAATCGGTTCTTGGGAGGACCTGGAAGCCGCATTCCTTGACAACTTCCAGGGCACTTATGTGCGACCACCGGACGCCGATGACCTAAGCCACATAATTCAGCAGCCAGAGGAATTGGCCAGGCAATTCTGGACACGGTTCCTAACAAAGAAAAACCAGATAGTCGACTGTCCGGACGCAGAGGCCTTAGCGGCCTTCAAGCATAATATCCATGACGAGTGGCTTTCCCGGCACCTGGGACAGGAAAAGCCGAAATCTATGGAAGCCCTCACGACACTCATGACCCGCTTTTGCGCGGGAGAAGACAGCTGGCTAGCTCGCAGCAACAATTTAACCAAGAACCTTGGTAATTTGAATACCAAGGACAAAAGCGACAGGTCGCGTCGGAACAAACAAAAGCACCGCGTTAACAGCGACAGCAACGAGGATACGGCAGTTAATGCCGGATTCCGAGGCTACAAATCCGGTCAACGGAAAAAGCCATTCAAAAGAAATACTCAGGGCCCGTCCAGTTTGGACCGAATACTTGACCTCTTATGCCAGATACATGGCACCCCCGAAAAGCCAGCCAATCACACCAACAGGGACTATTGGGTGTTCAAGCAGGCAGGCAAGTTAAGAGCCAAAAACAAAGATAAGGGGCTGCATAGCGACGACGAGGAGGAGCCCAGGCCGCCGAACAACAGTGGACAGAAGGGATTTCCCCCGCAAGTGCGGATGGTGAACATGATATACGCAACCCACATCCCCAAGAGGGAGCGGAAGCGTGCGTTACGGGACGTATATGTGATAGAGCCAGTCGCCCCAAAGTTCAACCCATGGTCCTCCTGCCCGATCACCTTTGATCGAAGGGACCACCCCACTAGCATCCGCCACGGCGGCTTAGCCGCATTGGTTCTAGACCCAATCATTGACGGATTTCATCTCACAAGAGTCCTCATGGACGGCGGCAGCAGCCTGAACCTGCTTTACCAGGATACAGTGCGAAAAATGGGCATAGATCCCTCAAGGATCAAGCCCACCAAAACGACCTTTAAAGGCGTCATACCAGGTGTAGAAGCCAACTGTACAGGCTCAGTCACACTGGAAGTGGTCTTCGGCTCTCCGGATAACTTCCGAAGCAAGGAGTTAATCTTCGACATAGTCCCATTCCGTAGTGGCTATCACGCACTGCTCAGGCGAACCGCATTCGCAAAATTCAATGCGGTACCGCACTATGCATACCTCAAGCTCAAGATGCCAGGCCCTAGAGGAGTAATCACGGTCAATGGGAACACCGAACGCTCCCTCCGAACGGAGGAGCACATGGCAGCGCTCGCAACAGAAGTACAAAGCAGCCTCTCTAGGCAATTCTCCAGTTCGGCCTTCAAAAAGCCGGACACTGCCAAGCGCGCCTGGAGTACCCTACAACAAGACCGCCTGGCACGTTATGAGCTACCATAGCAATGCGGCCCCAACCCTAGCCCTCGCGATATAGCGAAACCAGTGCTTCGTGTACATAACTACGCTCTTGAAATACCATGGGCACAGGGGAAGGGGCACTATCACGGCACGCCCAAAATACGGCTTAAACCGCACCAGGGGCTGCCGGATTCCTTTTTTTTCTTTTTTCTCTTACTCTCAGGACTCCATACTTCGAATGACCCGTTCGGCAATTCAACTGCCGCACAAACGATGCAAGATCCAGGAAAGCAGACAAGCCACGCCGCATTATGGAACTCCCAGGTGGTCTCTATTGCGAGCAGTATACCTGTTTTTTAACACAATTCCGCGGCCTACCCCTGTCCAGGACATGTTAAATAGTCCAATTTCTTTTGCTTATCGCACTATTTGTATCGTTTTGCTTTCATAGCAGCCTTTCTATAAACAATGCATAGCTTTTTATTTTTTGCATTATCCCCTTTTTATATATATGTTTATTAATAACATGCTGCATCCGTACACTTTGGTACGGCAAAATACGCCAGGGGCTTTAGTACCCATCAATATGGCGTGAGAAGTCCGTACACTTTCACAAGTGCGGCACCCCGAACTTAAAGCACTATATGCATCGGCTCCGAATCATGATTTGGGTCAATAGTTGGGTTTGCCCGGCTCCTATGTTTTGGTGCCTTACGTTCCGCTATATCGGCTAAGGTAGCACTAGGAGAACTACTGCGATTGTGCCCCAGTTGAGTTGGGCTGAGCACCTCAGTAGAGAAAGCTAAAACTGACTGTCATGATGAGGCGAGAGACCGGTCGCTGTTCGAGAGGTTTTTCGAGTCCTTAAAGACTTATGCCGCTTCGAGCGAGGAACCGGCTTTGTCCGGCCAAGGCGTGGATAGCGCCCCGAACTCGGTCTTCCGAATACTAGGGGCTTCGCCGAAATTTAAAATTATAGAGTTCTATGGCTAAGTGAGAGTGTTCAAGCATTATAGTCCGATTGCCTTGTTCGTTGTGCTGAGCGCCTCCCTCGACGGACCCAATCATGGGAAAAAGAGCGCTCAGGTTTATCCCGAACACCCCAGCACTAGTGGCATGGGGGCAGAAGCCGACGACTTGCCATCTCTCAATTTTTTGATAAACGGCCGCACAGAAAGTAATATTTTAAATTCAGGCATTGCTTAGCGCATATGAACAAGTTTTCAGCGCACAGGATAACACGAGCGAGTTCATTCAAAAATTACATCCATGGTACATTCATCCGCCATAAGGCGCGCACCAGCCAGAACATCCTTGGAATAGTTCTCGGGCTTGCGATGCTCCTTCCCCGGCGGCGGCCCGTCCCTCACAAGCTTCTCGCCATCCGGCTTACCCCAGTGCACCTTTGCACGGGCAAGGGCCCTACGGGCACCTTCGATGCAGATGGAGCGCTTGATGACCTCGAGCCTTGGACAAGCCTCCACCAGCCGCCGCACCAGTCCAAAGTAGCTCCCAAGAAGGGCCTCTCCAGGCCACAGCCGAACTATGAAGCCCTTCAGGGCCTGTTCGGCCGCCTTGTGGAGCTCGACCAGCTGCTTCAGCTGGTCGCTCAAGGGCACAGGGTGTCTGGCCTCAGCGTACTGAGACCAGAACACCTTCTCCGTCGAGCTACCTTCCTCGGCTCGGTAGAATGCGGCGGCATCGGATACGCTGCGGGGAAGATCTGCGAATGCCCCTGGAGAGCTCCGGATTCGGGTAAGTAACAAGTAGTTTACTTTTATATGTCTGCTTTGCATAGAGAATGCCTTACCCGCCGCTATCTTCTTCACCGCATCCAATTCCTGGAGGGCCTTCTGGGTTTCGGCCTTGGCAGATTTGGCAGTTTTAAGGGCCGCAGCAAACTCTCATGCTTTTTCATGAGAGCCTGAAGCTCTTGCTGCACCTCGCCGACCTGCGCCTCAAATTTCTCCCGCTCGGTGCGCTCCGTGGCCGCTCTCTTCTTGGCCTCGGACAGCACCTGCTTAAGGGTCGCCACCTCAGTTGTGGCCCCTACAATAAGCAGTATACTCCTATCATTTTTTGCAATTGCATCTTCTTATAGGCATTTTTTCTATAAGGTATCTCTTACCTTCTTTCTCCTCGAGCTGCTGTTTGGCAAGGACGAGCTCTTGCTCGGTCCACTTGAGGCCCTGCTTCAGGGCACCCACCTCCGCAGTCAGTGCGGCGGTGGCCAGCAGCGAAGCCTGCATACATATATTGACTCTTTCTAGTTAGACTCCTGCGATATTTAATAGATCCTCTATTCGGCTTTTCTTTCCGAACGCCAAACAGAGCATCAGGGGCTACTGTCTATGTGGTAATATTTCTACATATTTTTACTTACCTTGAAGCCTGTTAGAAGGCTAGCACAAGCTTCAGTAAGTCCGCTTTGGGCGGACCGAACCTTCTGGATCACCTTACTCATGATGGTACGGTGCTCCTCGTCGATCGAGGCGCCTTTAAGCACCTCCAGTAGATTGTCCGGCGCCTCCAGTTGGACGGAGGACGCCAGCTCAATAGGCCTGCTCCTCTTGGTAGGAGTTCGCCTGCCGCGGTCCGGAACCGTTGATGATTCCGGTGCGGTGTCCGGCTTAAAGCCGGACTTGGAGCCCTGGGGGGTCTTGTCCCCTTTACTCCTGGAGTCCGGGAGGTCGCCTCGCGGCTCCTCCTGGACCACCTCCTCTTGCCCCGGAGCTTGTCGCGATGCCACTTCGGTGTCATCCGCAGCACAGGGGGAGGCAGCAGGCGGAACTGAATTCACGTCCGATGAATCCAGGGAGCCGCTCGACGACTCGTCGAGCCCGTCCTTGGGCGGGCTGCATGATTATATTCGACATTAGGAAAAGCTATGCAACAAAAGGAATATCATGAGTTACTCTGGTATCCAAACACTTACGATTTCGCCGTACGCTTGGCCCTGTCCGGCCACTCCTCTTCGTCCTCGTTGGCGTCGGGGGCATAGTCCAGCGGAGGGGTTTTCCTCTTCTTGGACCACTCGGCCTCCCCTACTAAGGTGGCCTTCCTCTTCTTTCCTCCCCCCGCTGGAGGGGGAGAGGTTTCTTCTTCCTCCTCCTCGTCTTCACGGGAGGAGTGCGTCTCGGACTCATCGGACGACGAGTCCGACACCACCATATGCCGGGAACTCTTTCGAGTCCCCGCGGCCTTCTTCTTCTTGGCCTTCTTCTCCGGCACCACATAAGGTGCCGGAACCAGCAGCTTCACTAGGAGAGCAGGGGCTGGGTCTTCGGGCAAGGGAGCCGGACAGTTAATCATTCCAGACTTCACCTGCCAATCATGTCAAAGGTGAGGGAGTTTAGATCCCGCATAGAGTCAAACTATGAAGAAAACTTAACATCCTGTAAAAGATGAAAATATTTTACCTCGCCAGCAAGACGCTGCGAGCTGAATCCGCGGTCTTCGGAGGCGGATGTGGGAGCCTCGGCGCCTTTGGTTAGCTCCTTCCAGACATCTTCGTACGTCGTGTCGAAGAGCCTGCTCAGAGTTCGGTGCTGCATCGAGTTGAACTCCCACAAATTGAAGTCCCATTCTTGACACGGAAGGATCCGGCGGACGAGCATGACCTGGACTATGTTGACAAGCTTGAGCTGCTTGTTCACCAGGGCGGGATGCATTTTTGCAGTCCGGTCACCTCTTCTTCGTCGCCCCACGACAAGCCCGTCTCCTTCTAGGACGTGAGCCGCGTAGGGGGTCCGGATCGGAATTCAGGGGCTGCGATCCATTTCGGATCGCGTGGCTCGGTGATGTAAAACCACCCTGACTGCCACCCCTTCAAGGTCTCCACAAAGGAGCCCTCGAGCCATAGGACGTTGGCTATTTTGCCCGCCATGGCACCTCCGCACTCCGCCTGGTTGCCGCGCACCACCTTTGGCTTGACATTGAAGGTCTTGAGCCAGAGGCCGAAATGGGGGCGGATGCAGAGGAAAGCCTCGCACACGACGATAAACGCCGAGATATTGAGGATGAAGTTCGGGGCCAGATCATGGAAATCTAGGCCGTAGTAGAACATGAGCCCGCGGACAAATGGGTGGAGAGGAAAACCCAGTCCGCGAAGGAAGTGGGGAAGAAATACTACCCTCTCATGGGGCCTTGGGGTGGGGAGAAGCTGCCCCTCCTCAGGAAGCCGGTGCGTGATGTCTTTGGAGAGGTATCCGGCCTTCCTTAGCCTTTTGACATGGCCCTCCGTGACGGAGGAGACCATCCACTTGCCTCCCGCTCCGGGCATTGTTGGAGAAGGTTGAGGTAGGAAGTGCGGGCTTGGGCGCTGGAGCTCGGGTGCGCAGAAGATGGATAGGCAAAGGAGGAAAAGGCGTAGGTAAAAAGGTGGATCCTTATCCCCTTATATGAGCGGATGCGACTATGCGTCCCCACCAGCCTAGTAAAACTCGCTTGCCTCCCAAGCACCGTGATAGATGGCGCGGTTGGGTTACCCACGTCCGTATTGATGAGAATCCCGTAAATGGGGGACACGATCTCTGCTTTGACAAGACGTGCCAAGGAAACCGCCTCGCAAAACACGCTGAGGTGGAAAAGTGAAAACGATTCGAATAAAGGCTTGGCCGTAGTGTGATGTCATGCTGCGGAATACGTCAGCCGATTAGATTTGTGTTAATATTATTCTCTCTGTGGCAATACGTGGAAACTTATTTTGCAGAGCCGGACACTACTCTTGGTGTTTACAAACTTTTATGAAGAATTTGGAGGAGGAACCCGCCTTGCAATGCCGAAGACAATCTACACGCCAGACTCGTCGTCATTGAAGCCTGGTTCAGGGGCTACTGAGGGAGTCCTGGATTAGGGGGTGTTCGAGTAGCCGGACTATACCTTCAGCCGGACTCCAGGACTATGAAGATACAAGATTGAAGACTTCGTCCCGTGTCCGGATGGGACTTTCCTTGGCGTGGAAGGCAAGCTTGGCGATGCGGATATTTAGATCTCCTACCATTGTAACCGACTTTGTGTAACCCTAACCCTCTCCGGTGTCTATATAAACCGGAGGGTTTTAGTCCATAGGACAACTTCATATACAACAACCATACCATAGGCTAGCTTTTAGGGTTTAGCCTCCTTGATCTCGTGGTAGATCTACTCTTGTACTACCTATATCATCAATATTAATCAAGCAAGACGTAGGGTTTTACCTCCATCAAGAGGGCCCGAACCTGGGTAAAACATCGTGTTCCTTGCCTCTTGTTACCATCCGGCCTAGACGCACAGTTCGGGACCCCCTACCCGAGATCCGCCGGTTTTGACACCGACAATGGGGGTCTTGGCATCCAGACGAGAGGGAAAAGCTCCTTTCCGGCCATGATTCTTCCTGACTCAGTTTGCGGATGGCAGTCGACTTGGTTTTACTGTAAAGACCAGTCGACGCCAGGGAAATCGACTGGCCTCCCTCCCTTTACCATGGACCGAGTGGAGAAACCCTCCCCTTTGAAGGTGCTCCCGGAGGAGAAGGCAGACGTGAAGGTGTTGGTCAATCGAGTGGTCCAGCTTATTCATGACGGGGTCACTGGTATGGATCTCTTGGAGGTCTTCCTTCAGCGGCGCATCCAGCCTCTTCAAGCTCGAGACCATCCGATGTGGATGTATTCGGGTCTTGAAGACTCCACTTGGATCCACCCGGAGGAGGTCGACGACGACACACTGGAAAAGTGGCTGTCGGGCATTACCGGGAACAAGGACAATCCCAGGGGAGCCAGGAGAGTTCCCCCATTCGACCAGTCTCATGCACCAGAGCAGGTCTGATTCTAAGTGTTTGCTTGTAATTTGAATTCACTCGTGCAGCTGCCTATATTGCGTCGACTGACTTTGTTCTCCCTGCTTTCTTTCAGGTCATTATTGAAATGTATTCAATGCCCAACGGGGAGCAAGAGCAAGCACTGGAAGGCAAGGCGAGTGGTGGCGACAGTGGCGAGTGGACTTTCGATGGTGAAGGGGATGGAGGAAGCGACGACTCAAGTGATGGAGAAGAAGTCGAGTCACCTCCTCGCAGGGAGAGGCGATCCAAGCTCGACCAAGAACGGTTGAGTGCCTGCGACAAGGCAACTACTCAGGCTGGTCAGTCTTTGAAGCGTCCTCGGATCTCTTCACCAACCCCGACTGAGAAGGCGCCAAAGCACCCCAAAGTTGTAGAGCCGAGGACTCGGAGGGCGTTGCCGAAGATCAAGATTGATATCCCCGTCGCCTCCGCGTGAGTGTCTCTCTTTGTATTCACTCGACACTCCACGCTGTTTGTTTTTCTTGTTTTAACTGGACGAACTTTGGAATTGTCAGCGCTGCCACTTCCGGGACCTCAGCTTACAGGGATGATGATGAGGTGATGGAGGATGTGGTCACTTCCAATCCGGGTATGGTTTCTGCCATATTATCTTTATTCGGTCGATTCAACTGCAATGTGCATCATTGGGTGACGTGATTTTGGTAATTGAACTTTGCACAGCTCCCAACATTATTGACCTCCCTGATGATGATGAAGAGTCCGAGAGGCCTTTGACGAGGAACAATAGGCGAGCTCCTCTAAGTGAGGCGCTACAGTCGACGCCGAGGGCGGAACCAGTCGTTCAGGACACTGGCGACGTCAATCGGGGTTCTGTTACCTTCGTCGAGCCACTGTCGAGCGCCTTGCCTTCTTCGTCGACTGCTCGGGCCCCTGTCGACCCGCCTTCAGTTTTTGCGACCCATCATGTCCCAGAGGACGAGGTGAATGCTTCTAGGGAAGCCATACGCCAGGCGGGCATTATGATGGAGAAGATGAAGACGGTGCGGGACGCCAGCCAAGCCGCCTATGATGCCAGCTCGGCTCTCCAGAGCAACGTTCAGGTTAGTCGGTCGCCGCTTGTTCTGTTAGGATATGCTATCTGAAGACTCTTTCCAAAAATCTTTTCATCTGTACACCCACTGGGTGTGTCGATTGAATTTTTTGGACTAGTGGGGGCACGCTGAGTGCACCCACTGGGTGTGGTCCTCGAGACTACGGTGGACTGCTAGCAGTCGACTGTAGTCTTTGTATTTTGTCGAATGTATAAATAGGTTGTCTCTTCCAGTCAGTCTGGTCGAGTGGGATCAGAACCGGTGGGGGCACGCAAAGTGCACCCACTGGGTGTAGTCCCCGAGACTACGGTGGACTGCTGGCAGTCGACTGTAGTCTGAGTTCTACTTTCTCTCTTTCTGCCTCTTTTTTTTGGACTCGACTTTGGCGGGCCGATCGAGTGGGATCAGAACTGGTGGGGGCACGCAAACTGCACCCACTGGGTGTAGTCCCCGAGACTATGGTGGACTGCGGGCAGTCGACCGTAGTCTTAGTATTTATTGCCTTTGTTGCTTTTCGCTGTAAAATAACTTCTCCCCTTTGATTTCAGAAATCTTGTGATCTTGGAGCTCGCTTTGCTGACTTGGAGAAGCAACAGATTCAACTGAACCTTGACTTGGAGCTGGCCAGGACAGAGCTGCAAAAGGTCAGAGACGGCGCCGCTGGTAAGACGAGTTTGTCGACTGGTCAGTTTTAGGCTCGAGTACCCTTCTGCTATTTCTGAATCAATCGTCATTTCTTTGCAGAAAAACTGAGAGAAGCTCTGGCGAAGAAGGATGAGGATTTGGCTGCTGCTCGTAAGGAGGCTGACGACAGGACCGCTCTGGCCGAACAGAAGCTGGCTTCGGTCGGCCAGTTGGAAGAAGAGAATACCAGGCTGAAGACCGCTCTGAATGACTCCAACAAGAAGTGCTCGCGCTGGAAGAAGGCGAATCTCGTCCACGGCGAAAAAATGGAAAGCATTGCTCGCAGGAGGGATGATCTGGAGAGCTATCTGAGAAGTCTTGCCAAGAAGTTGTTCATCAAGCTTGAAGGTGCACATTCTGTTCCGACAAATTTTTTTATGTCGACTCAGTGTATGAAAATTGACTTATCCTTGGATCGTGAATGCAGAGTTTTGCCAGAACTTTGAAGAGGAGACTGGGCGGATCGAACCAGGTTTGGATCCAATCAACTCTCCCGTGAAAGACGAAACTGCCATGAATCTGCTCCATCTGGAATCTCGCATCGACAGTGCCGGGGACTACTTGTCTCGACTGAAGGTCACCATGTCACGGATCGACCCGGCACTTTGGCCAGAGGCCACACTCCAAAACGATCTTGAGTCTCTGATGACTCGTCGTAACGGAATCCCTGACCGAGTGCTGGAGTGGAAGAAGTCTTCTGCTCGGTGTGGCGCTGATGTGGCTATGTCTTTGGTTCGTGTCCACTGCAAGGAGGCGCGAAAAGATAAGCTGGCCGCAATCAAGTTCGCCAACACCCAGAAGCATGACTTCCGAGCTTTTATGGAGACTTTCCTTGCTACCGCCACTCGGATTGCCGATGGCGTCGACCTGGATGAGTTCGTCGAGCCTGCTAGCCCTCCTCCCGCGGAGTGAACAAACTCTTATGTCCCACCTTAAATTTGCCTCAGAATGCCGAGTGGTTTTTGTAACTGTTAAACTTTTTTGGGCTGCATGCCCGAGTACTTCGATCTGTGATCCGGAACCTTTGGAATTTATCTGAACTTGGCTTACCGTTGAATATCTTTATGAATCTCCTACTGAGTGAACCCATTCTTCATTCGAGACAATTCTTGTATTCGCAGCATAGCTTCGAAGGAGAGGGAAGCAGTCGACCCATGTCTTGTCGCCTTTGCGGGTCGGCGACGGAGTGCGCATCGTATTTGTGGCGAAGCTCTCCAGGGGAAGGCGGCGGTCGACCCACACTTTGTTACTGCATAGTGGGACGGAGCGCACATTGTATTTGTGGCGAAGCTCTCCAGGAGAAGGTGGCAGTCGACCCGCACTTCGTTACTGTAGAGCGGGATGAATCGCGCATTGTATTTGTGGCGAAGCTCCCCAGGAGAGGGTGGCAGTCGACCTGCCCCTCGTTGTCCTTGAGGGTTGAGATGTGTTTCATACTTAGGCGAGTTCTGGACTGCAGCTAAGCCCCCGAGTGGGAGGATTGCTCTCCACTCGGTAGGATTTTTTCAAACTTAGGCGAGTGCCGGACTGCAGCTAAGTCTCCAAGTGAGAGAACTTAGGCGAGTACTGGACTGCAGCTAAGCCCCCGAGTGGGAGGATTGCCCTCCACTTGGTAGGATTTTTTCAAACTTAGACGAGTGCCGGACTGCAGCTAAGTCTCCAAGTGAGAGAACTTAGGCGAGTACTGGACTACAGCTAAGCCCCCGAGTGGGAGGATTGCTCTCCACTCGGTAGGATTTTTTCAAACTTAGGCAAGTGCTGGACTGCAGCTAAGTCTCCAAGTGAGAGAACTTAGGCGAGTACTGGACTGCAGCTAAGCCCCCGAGTGGGAGGATTGCTCTCCACTCGGTAGGATTTTTTCAAACTTAGGCGAGTGCCGGACTGCAGCTAAGTCTCCAAGTGAGAGAACTTAAGCGAGTACTGGACTGCAGCTAAGCCCCCGAGTGGGAGGATTGCTCTCCACTCGGTAGGATTTTTTCAAACTTAGGCGAGTGCCGGACTGCAGCTAAGTCTCCAAGTGAGAGAACTTAGGCGAGTACTGGACTGCAGCTAAGCCCCCGAGTGGGAGGATTTCTCTCCACTCGATAGGATTTTTTTTTCAAACTTAGGCGAGTGCCGAACTGCAGCTAAGTCTCCAAGTGAGAGAACTTAGGCGAGTACTGGACTGCAGCTAAGCCCCCGAGTGGGAGGATTGCTCTCCACTCGGTAGGATTTTTTCAAACTTAGGCGAAGCGGATCTGCAGCTAAGCCACCCACTGGGGGATTTTTTACGTAAACAAAGACAATAATAATCACTGGGAGAATTATAAAGCTCTTGTCTTTGATAAATAAACTATAGGAGTTTTTCTTATTACATTTCATCCGAATGAAAATTCAAGTATAAAAGGGGCGGAGTAGCTCCGCATTCCAGGCTCGTGGCTCATCAATCTGGCGATCGACATTGTAGAGCTGGTATGCTCCATTGTGGAGGACTCTGGTGACTATGAAGGGGCCTTCCCAAGTAGGGGCGAGATTGTGAGGTTTCTGCTAATCCACTCGGAGGACTAAGTCTCCTTCTTGGAAGGCTCGGCTCTTCACGTTTCTGGCATGAAATCGACGCAAGTCTTGCTGATAGATGGTCGATCGAATCAAGGCCATTTCTCTTTTTTCTTCTAGGAGGTCGACTGCGTCCTGCCGGGCTTGTTCTGCTTCATCTTCAGAGTAGAGCTCAACTCGGGGAGCGTTGTGAAGCAGGTCACTCGGTAAGACTGCCTCGGCTCCATAGACCAGAAAGAATGGGGTTCTTCCAGTTGATCGATTTGGGGTTGTCCTTAATCCCCAAAGGACTGATGGAAGCTCGTCGACCCATGCACCTGCTCCGTGCTTGAGATCGCGCATCAATCGCAGTTTCGGTCCTTTGAGAATTAGGCCGTTTGCCCTTTCTGCTTGCCCATTCGACTGGGGTGAGCGACCGAAGCATAGTCGACCCGAGTGCCCTGAGAGGCGCAAAAGGCCCTGAATTTGTCGGAATCGAAGTTCGACCCATTGTCCGTGATGATGCCGTGCAGAACTCCATATCTGAATATCAACTCTCTGATGAAACTGATAGCGGTGCAAGCATCGAGATTCTTGATAGGCTTGGCTTCAATCCATTTGGTGAACTTGTCGACTGCTACTAGCACATGAGTGAAGCCGCTCCTGCCTGTTCTCAGTGGTCCAACCATGTCCAGCCCCCAAACAGTGAAGGGTCAGACGAGTGGAATGGTTTTCAGGGCTGACACGGGCTTGTGCGGCATATTGGAGTAGTACTGACATCCTTCACATTTGTCGACTATCTCTTTTGCCATCTCATTGGCTCTTGGCCAGTAGAACCCCACTCGGTATGCTTTAGCCACAATGGTCCGAGAGGACGCATGATGGCCACAGGTCCCCGAGTGGATATCGTTAAGGATCATATGTCCTTCTTCTGGCGTAATACACTTCTGGCCGACCCCAGTCACGCTTTCTCTATATAACTGTCCCTTTATGACTGTAAAGGCCTTGGATCGACGGATGATCTGTCGAGCCTCTTCTTCGTCTTCTGGGAGTTCTTTCCTTAGGATGTACGCGATGTATAGTTCTGTCCAGACGGGAGTGATAACCAAGACTTCCATGATAAGGTCGACCACAGCTGGAACTTCAACTTCAGTCGGATCCTGGTGCTTTTTGGCTGCGGGGCCTCTTCAGTGAAGGGATCCTCCTGGACTGATGGTGTGTGGATGTGTTCCAAAAACACATTGCTGGGAATGGCTTCTCTTTTGGAACCTATTTTTTCCAGATCATCAGTTGCTTGATTTTTCAATCGGGGTATGTGATGAAGCTCTAACCCCTCGAATTTCTTCTCCAGCTTTCTCACTGCATTGCAATAACCAGTCATGGCTGGACTTCTGACATCCCATTCCTTCATCACTTGATTAACCACCAAATCTGAGTCGCCATAGACCATGAGGCGACGGACGCCGAGTGAAATGGCCATGCGTAACCCATATAAAAGTGCTTCGTATTCTGCCTCGTTGTTAGAGGAATCAAAGTGGATTTGAAGAACATATCTGAGTTTATCTCCTCTGGGGGAGACCAACACTACTCCGGCACCGGAACCATTTAGCATCTTGGAACCGTCGAAGAACATGGTCCAATGCTCCGAGTGAACCTGAGTCGGCAGTTGCTGTTCAATCCACTCGGCGGCGAAATCCGCGATTGCCTGGGACATGATAGCTTTCTTTGCCTCAAACTTGATATCTAGAGGAAGGAGTTCAATCGCCCATTTTGCCACTCGACCAGTTGCGTCCCTGTTATGCAAGATCTCTGACAACGGAGCGTCGCTGACGACTGTAATGGAATGATCAGAGAAGTAGTGGGCAACTTTCTTTGTGGTCATATAAATCCCATATACGAGCTTCTAATAATGAGGATATCTTTTCTTCGATGGGGTCAAGACTTCAGAAATATAATACACTGGGCGCTGAACTTTGAAGGTTTTCCCTTCTTCTTCCCGCTCGACCGTAAGTACCATACTAATGACTTGTCCTGTGGCTGCAATGTAAAGCAGCAAAGGCTCCTTGCTGATTGGGGCAGCAAGCACCGGCTGGGTGGAGAGCAGAGCTTTGAGCTCTGCAAACGCTGCGTCAGCTTCAGGAGTCCACTCGAACCTATCAGACTTCTTCATCAATCGGTAAAGAGGCAATGCCTTTTCACCGAGACGAGATATGAATCGACTTAGGGTAGCCAAGCAACCAGTAAGCTTTTGAACGTCGTGCACTCGCACAGGTCTTTTCATTCGGAGTATAGTACCGACTTTTTCTGGATTGGCGTCGATTCCCCGTTCGGAAACGAGAAAACCAAGTAACTTTCCGCCAGGAACCCCGAATGTGCATTTTGATGGATTAAGCTTAATATCAAACCTTCTGAGGTTGGCAAAGGTTTCAGCAAGGTCAGTCAGCAGGTCGGAACCCTTCCGTGACTTGACCACAATATCATCCATGTACGCCTCCACATTCCGACTAATTTGGGTGAGCAAACACTTCTGAATCATCCTCATGAATGTGGCTCCGGCATTCTTGAGGCCGAATGGCATGGTAACGTAACAGAAGCACCCGAATGGGGTGATGAAAGCTGTTTTGATCTCGTCAGGTCCATACAGACGGATCTGATGGTACCCGGAATAGGCGTCTAAAAAAGACAGTCGCTCGCATCCCGCAGTCAAGTCGACTATCTGGTCGATGCGGGGGAGAGGAAAATGATCTTTCGGGCAGGCCCGATTGATATGTTTAAAGTCAATGCACATGCGAAGTGATTTGTCCTTCTTGGGGACCATGACAACATTGGCGAGCCACTCCGAGCTACCTCTTCGCCAATGGCCTTTCTCTTCTGGACGGCGGACCGTCAGAGATGTTCTTTGACAGGTTTTACCTTTGAGTCGACTCTTAGGCGGTGCTCAGCCAGCTCCCTGGGAACACCCGGCATGTCAGAGGGCTTCCATGCGAAAATGTCCCAGTTCTCACGGAGGAACTGGATGAGCGCTTCTTCCTATTTGGTGTCGAGGTTTGTCGAGATATGAGTTGGAGCAGCGCTGGGGTCGGTCGGGTGGATGTGAGCTGTCTTCGTATCGCCAGTCGACTGAAAAGCTGACTCTGTAGCGGGCTTCTTGGCTCGCAACAAATCACTCGGGTCTGTAGTCTTCTGGTATTCCTGCAACTCCACCACTGCCATCTGAGCATTGGCGATCTTCGAACCTTTCTGGAAACATTCTTCCGCTTTCTTCCAATTACCCGTAATAGTGATCACACCTTTGGGGCCAGGCATCTTTAATTTGAGATACACATAACACGGTCGGGCCATGAAGCGTGCATAAGCCGGCCTGCCCAAAATAGCGTGGTAGGCACTCTGGAAGTCTACAACTTCAAATGTCAACTTCTCTTTGCGGTAATTCTTGGAATCACCGAAAACCACATCAAGAGCAATCTGGCCGAGTGATTCAGCCTTCTTCCCAGGAATGACCCCATGGAAACTCATGTTGCTGGCACTGAGTCTGGACATCGGAATGCCCATCCCTTTCAACGTCTCAGCATACAATATGTTCAAACCACTGCCACCATCCATCAGGACTTTGGTCAGTCGAGTGCCTTCAACAACTGGGTCGACCACCAAAGCTTGCCTCCCAGGGGTGGCGATGTGTGTTGGGTGGTCGGACTGGTCGAATGTTATGGCAGTCTGAGACCATTTCAGGTAACTAGGTGTCACCGGAGCGACCATATTCACCTCTCGGTTAATAACTTTCAGTCGACTTTTGCTTTCAACATCGGCAAAAATCATCAGAGTGGAATTGACCTGAGGGTATCCGTCATCACTGTCTTCTTTGTCCTCAACCTTGTCCGACTCCTTTTCCTTACCTTTGGGCTGCTTGCCCTGGAACTGCTGGATCAAGAGTCGACACTGTCGAGTGGTATGTTTCGGGTAAATGAAATTACCCTCTTCATCTTTCTTTGTATGGACGAGACATGGTAAGTCCAACACATCATTTCCGTCCTGGTCTTTAACCTTTTTAGGGTTCCAAGGTCCTTTAGGTTTCCCTTTAAACTTTCTTTGGGTTAAAGCCAAGGCTTCCCCGGGAGCCGCTAGCTCGGCTTTCTGCTTCCGTTTCCGATTGGAATTTCCTCCGGTTTCTTGGGCGACTGACTTGAGCTTGCCACTCCTGAGTCGATCCTCATCTTTGCCATTAGCGTACTTGGTGGCAACCTTCATCATCCGATTCAGGGACATATCTCCTGTTCGACCGAATTTCAAATTCAGTTCTCTATACTTGACGCCTTCCTAGAAGGCACAAACTGCTTGGTGGTCAGGCACATTCTCCACCGAGTGATGTAACGTGATCCACCTCTGGATGTAATCCCTCAAAGTTTCATTTGGCTTCTGCACGCAAGACCGCAGTTCCGTCAGCCCTGCCGGTCGCTTGCATGTGCCTTCAAATGTGGTGACGAACACTCAGGAGAGATCTTCCCAAGTGTAAATGCTGCTAGGCGCTAACTGGTTCAGCCACGCTCTGGCCGAGCCCTCCAACATGAGAGGTAGGTGCTTCATGGCCACTTCATCATTGCCGCCGCCAATCTGGACGGCCACTCGGTAGCCTTCAAGCCAAGTATCGGGCTTGGACTCACCAGTGAACTTACTGACTCCAGTCGCCAACCTAAAGTTGGGAGGAATCACAACGGCCCTGATGGCTCTACTAAAGCACTCTGGCCCCGAAACATGTACTCTGCTGCTGGTAGGTGCATCTCTGTCATGACCTTCTCGGTGAGCCATGTTCCTGTCGACCAAACCTTGAACGAGAATGGATCTCGCATCGAAGCCTGGCCCTCTGGGGTCGACTGGAATCCTTTGCCCACCACTATGAGGGCGCCTGTCATCCTGCTGGCGTGGCACACACGACCCGTTCCTCGGGGGAGGGGTGGGCACTTGACATTGACCATCACGATCGACTCGGTGACCATACTGCTCATGGTTCTCATACTGATTACGCCGGTCCCCACGTCCCTCACGCCTCGGAGGCGATCTTGGGCTATGAGCCGACTGGACTGTGTCTGTGGCAACGGATCTACTATGAGAAACAGCGGAATTCTGGTCTCCTGCTGCCCGGAGCAACGCTCTGATCTGTAGCAAGCCTCTGCCAGCCTCCGACTGGGAAGGCTGAATCGACTCTGCTATGCGGGCTGCAGCTGCTAAATTCTGAATCGGAGTTCGATATACCTACGGGGGCGGGAAGAGCTGATGTCGACTGGATTCGGGAACCCGTTGTCGCGCACGCTCGTCGAGTGCTTGCTGGAGGTTCTCCAGTCGAGTGCGCTCGGCCAAGTTCGCCAGGCGAGCATCCTCCAAGGCACGAGCCTCGGGGGTTTCTCCAATGATGGGAGTGTGCAATGCATCCATGTTCCGGCGGCGAAGTTCTTCTCTCTGCAGCGACGTGAGAGGCTCGGGAAGGGATTCCTCATGAAGACGCGACGGGTCGCCTCCACCCGCGCCTTTGTCGGTGCGGGGAAAATCAGGAGGACTGGGAGGTCCATCGACCATCAGGCCCTCCGCCGCCGGATCGCTGCTGTCACAATCGGATGCGGTCTCTGCGGAGCCAGTCGAACAGGCCATAGAGGGATTCGTCGGGC
Organism: Triticum urartu; assembly: GCF_003073215.2. NCBI lineage: Eukaryota > Viridiplantae > Streptophyta > Magnoliopsida > Poales > Poaceae > Triticum > Triticum urartu. Next base: position 233,018,818 of record NC_053027.1, on the reverse strand, counting down.
TCGATCGCCGCGACTTGATGGGTGGCCGACTGGCACGCCACCGCGTGCCTCACCCACCGCTGGAGTCTCGACCGACCAGAGTGCTTGTGCCGGCGGGAAACTGGGAGGGAGGACAACATAGGAGCCGACTGGTAGGGGGTCGACGGTTGTCGCAGGAGAACGCCGCGGACGCACGCGCTAAAGTGCGTTGCCCCACGAACAGGGAGTGCGTCCACGTCGAGCGGAGCTTCCTGAAGCCACGCGGAGTCGTCGGCGATGAACGTGAGCGCGCCGAGACGGATCTCGCGGCCCTCCACCAAAACTCCGCCGAAAACCATGATGATTCGGGTCGGAAAAGATCGCAACTCCTCCAACAAAACGCTAAAACACCAGCCCCACGGTGGGCGCCAACTGTCGTGGTTCTAAGTCTGACAGTGGTGTAGGGGGGTAAGTATGGAGAGGCAAGGTCTTAGCTATGGAGAAGTTGTAAGCACGCAAGGTTTACGAGTTCAGGCCCTTCTCGGAGGAAGTAATAGCCCTACGTCTCAGAGCCCAGAGGCGGTCGACTGGATTATGTGAGTATGAATTACCGAGATGCGAACCCTTGTCTCGGAGGAGGGGGTGGCTTATATAGAGTGCGCTAGGACCCCGGCCAGCCCATGTTACAAAGGGTTCAATGTACATTAAGGCAAGGCGTTACTGGTAGTGCTAGTAATAAAGTGCTATGATGACCATAAGAGCTACTTAATGACCGACCATTAGCGTGCGGAGTGACTTTAGGTCTCCTGGCCGTCGAGTGGTTGGATCTTGGTCGAGTGATTGCTTCTTGGTCGAGTGTCTTCGAGTCTGTCGAGTGGAACACCTCCAAGTCGATTGAAAGGTGATTTCTTCTAGAGATGTCCTTGGGTAGGGCAGTTAGGACAGGTCTGTGACCCTACCCTAGGTACATAGCTTCATCAGGCCCGCATGTTGGAACAATGCAACGTTGCTGTCACCCCAGGAAATAAGCTGTCAGTATTCTCAGCTACGGTCACCTTTCTTTAGGTGAAGACATCTGAGCGGATGACCAACAAATCATTCGATGCGATGTTGGTTGCTTTCCGCGTATCTTTCCCAGATGCGTCTGAGCTACCACACACCTACAGTAAAATGAAGAATTTCCTTCATGCAGTTGGAATTGGATATGATATGATCCATGTTTGTAAGAATAATTGTGTTCTATTCCAGAAGGATTATGCCAACTTAAGTGAATGCCCGAAATGCAAATCATCAAGATGGAAAGATGGCGATGCTGTGAAGAGGATTCCTCATAATGTTCTGAGACATTTTCCAATTACACCAAGATTGCAGAGGTTGTTTCATGATGCTGAAACAAGAGAGGATGTACTGTGGCATTCTAGGAACCAGGAGTACAGAGATCAGAATGTAATGAGCCATCCATCTCATGGTAGTGAGTGGAAAAGCTTCAATGATGAACACAAAGAGTTTGCTGCTGACCCGAGAAACATTAGACTTGGCTTAGCTTCAGATGGATTTAACCCATTTGGCCACCAGAGCGCCACATATAGCATGTGGCCAGTGCTTGTTATCCCTTACAACATGCCTCCAAATGTCTGCACCGAAGAATCAAACTACATGATGGCCTTGCTCATCCCAGGTCCAAAAAGTCCTGGAAAGGATTTTGATTTATTCATGAAGCCTCTTGTGGAGGAACTTCAACAACTATGGAAGGGTGTTCTCACTCGAGACCTATATAGCAGCCCACCAGCTGATTTCTTTCTGTGTGCTGTTATAATTTGGTGCATCCATGATTATCCGGCTTTGGGCACTATGTCAGGGCGAACGACACATGGTTACAATGCATGTGTTCGCTGTGACAGGAATCCGCTGTCATACGCAATACTTAGCAAGATCTGTTACATTGAACACCGCCGTTTCCTTGCCAAGGACAAGCCGCATCCTAGAAAATACTGAAGACATGTGTTCAATGCAAAGCATGAAAACCGTGATGCGCCAAAGAGGCTCACCGCCGATGAGTTGCAAGTGGAATTAGAGAAGGTCAGGCATATTACACCAGGAAACCATCCTGGTAATGGTAGCGGGAAAAGGAAGTGTGGCAGGGTAGAAGAGAGATTATTGTTTACCCGCAGGTCCACTTTGTGGGACTTGGAGTATTGGAAAGATTTGGATCTAAGGAATAATCTTGATGTGATGCACATCGAGAAAAATATATGTGACAGCATTATCGGCACACTTCTTAATATTGAAGGCAAGATGAAAGATACCTTAAAATCTAGGATTGATTTGACACACCTGGGTATCAGAAAGGATTTGCAGGTGCAAGATCAAGGTAAACCACGGGATATGGCACCAGATGTGTACGTCTTGGGCAAGGTAAAAAGAAAAGAATTCTGCGAGGTCCTGTCACGTGTGAGATTCCCACATGGATTTTCTTCCAACCCTGAAAGGAGAGTCAGTGCAGATGGAAACAAGGTACAAGGGTTGAAAACTCATGACTGCCACGTCCTACTTCAAAGGGTTTTACCTGTTATCCTTAGAGGATTGGGCCGCCCTGACTTATACAGAGCAGTTGCAGAGTTGGGACAATTCTTCAGGGAACTCTGCAGTAGGAATATCAGGATAGATGCTTTGGAGCATCTTAGAGACAAGATACCAACTATCCTATGCGACCTTGAGAAGATATATCCTCCAGCCTTCTTTGATGTGATGGTGCATTTGGCTGTTCATCTACCTGATGAGGCACTACTTAGAGGTCCAGTATAGTATGGCTGGATGTACCCTATTGAAAGGCGGCTAGGCACTTTCAAGGGCTATGTTAGGAACAGAGCTAGACCCGAGGGTTCCATTGCAGAGGCCTACATTGCTACAGAAGCGTTGACATTCTGCTCAAAATAAATTGAAACAGCTGATCAGCTTAGCAAAGAGGTGGGTGAAGACAATCCCGGGCTCAATGTTTTCGATTATTCTGTTCGAGTTACAGGGAAGAGTCGACAAGAGGACAAACCTAAAGATTTGGACAAAATGGTTTGGTATGTGTTGAATAACTGTCCTGAGATACTACCTTATATCAAGTAAGTGCAATACTGCAGCTTATACATCGTAATCTACTAAACTTGCAGCACATTCTTATATATTTAGATGTTTGACGCGATCACTATGTTGTGCAGCATATACAAAGAGGAGTTACTGCCGCAAAATCCAAGAAACATTGACAAACTGGTTATGGCAGGATTTGCGAAATGGTTCAAGAACCATGTAAGCTTTTGAAGTGCACTGCCAGTTTTTTTAATATATTGAGTACATAAGATGATCAGCTTGTCTATTTTCTAACCATAGGTTAAGAAGATGCGAGAGGATGGGCAGGCAGTTGATGATGCCCTTTACTCACTAGCAATGGGTCCTGATACTCGGGTAAGACATTATGAATCTTGCATTGTTGGAGATGTGCGCTACAACACCCTTGCACAAGACGAAGGCAGGAAGACACAAAACAGTGCCATCATGAGCACGGATATGTATGACAAAGAGATAACTGAAATGTATGCTAACATAACAGACATTATTCAGCTGCAGTATATCTCCAGTTTCGAGGATCATCGGTGTGTGGTTATGTTGTGCTGTCGTTGGTATAATCTGTTTTCCAGGATCGCAAAACCCAGAGATGATGATTATTTCAAATACATCAATGTCAAGGCGGCGTACTAGACCAACGAGCCTTTTATTTTGGCAAATCAAGCAACACAGATATTTTTCTTGGAAGACACATTTGCACGTAGCGATGACTGGAGAGTATTGCAAAGGTTTGAGCAGAGGAATTCGTTTAATGAAGTTGCACAACAAGATGATGCTTACACTGCTCCTGATGTACAAGATAACACAAATGTTCCTCATATCTTTGAGAACCATCACGTCAATGACGTCGGCGAAAAGATTGCCCGTCGTGCTGTGGACATACAAGAGTTGATCAAGAAGAAGCCAATGTTCGAGGATGTTGAGGACGAAGAAGAAGATGACACCATGGGGAACTACGATTCAGACTGATACACATGGCGAAGATGTTGATGCTGCTGCTGCGAATGATGATTACATTGCTTTTGTCGTATTTGCCTGTCAGAAGACGTTTTTTTATCTACTATGTGAAATTGTGTTTGCTATGACAACTGAAACCTGATGAACATATTGTTTAGTATTTTGTTGTGAGAACATCACTTGTTATGTATGCTGATTTGTGTTTGGTGATTGTATGACAACTAAAACATGATGAAATTGTTGTTTAGTTATACTCATATTTGGCTATGAAACTTGAATTTGATGACATAGTTTGCTGTTGGACTGCAATTTGCTCGACGTCTTCAAATGAGAACAAAGCTGACCCGACAGGGCCTCTGCTATTTATTTATTTATATGAGCAAAGGGGGATACCCCCTGATTTCCGTTAATAGAAATCATTAGATGTTCACAACACTACGCCCAGCCTGCTACACAGGTTTCATTCATTACTAGTTTCAGCAAAGTGCTCATGTCATAGCCACTGAATACATCACGAGTGCTACATACACTGCAAATAAAGAGACAATCATCCTACAGAGCACATCGATTTTGCCCATTATCTTCACAAGCTCTTTCATCTCCTCATTGCTGTCAAGGCCGTTCAGCAGCTGTTGCTTGGCCATGATCAGGGAACTGCATCTTTAAGCTTCTGCTCTGCATCTTCCTCTTCTGCCGTTCCTTCAGTTACTTGTCCAACACCCCAACCTGCTGGTATTGGGATTCCTCGGCTAACCAAATAATCAGCGTAGTTGCATTCCCCCTCATCAGCAACTTCCCAGAAATACAAATCACACGAATCTTCCCTTTTCTGCATGAATCAAATTGGTAGATCATCAACCAAACTATTAAAAAAATCAGCAACTGAAAGCAGCAAAACAACACTTAAACATATTATTACCCCATGATTCGGGCATTTGTAGAAGACTCGGCCAGGGTTGCGGATTGTGGTTGAGACGCGACGGATGACTCTGCGTGATTTGCAGTAGTGGCACCACACCAACGGCAGCGGGTTGCAATGAGCAATCGGCTGCGGTGCGCGTGCCGGCGAGGGTGTGATGAGACCCATAGGCGATGGTACGGGTTGCGACTTAGCGCATATCTGGTTGTTGCCTGCTGAAGAGCAGGTGGACGAGCAGCCATCGGACATGGTTGCTGCGGCCAGAGCTTCTGATGCCAGGCAGAGTAAGTAGAGAAGAGGAGAAGCGAACGTTGGATATGTCAGTTTCATTACTTGCATAGTAGCATAGCACCATATATAATCATAGTCTAGGTTTGGATTCGAACCAGCTATAGGTGCACGTCTTTCTTTTTTCTAAAACTCAGCAACGTCTCATTACTGGTACACTAGCTTGTTCTGTACGCCTTCCCAAGTCTTTGATTTTCTTTCCCTTTTTTGCGAGGAAGGAAGGAGGACAAAATTGAGAGTTCCTGGGACTCGAACCCAAGACCTCTCGGTTGAAAACCAAGGGTGCTAGTCACTTATGTGGCGAACGTTCCCTATGAGGAGGACGGCAGGCGAACGCATTTTCCTCGCAGTTTTCTTCCTATATATAAAAAAGTATGCTACTTGGTGTCCGCTTAGTCAACATAACGATTGTGCCAACCTTGACCGTTGGATTGACATTCAACGTCTGAAGCGTTTCTTCAGTCTCTTCTTCCTCGAGCCGCCAAAGCCAAACCAGCGCCGGCGGGACCGCCTGCTCCCGCCTCCCACGGCTGGCTGTGATCTGGCCCGGCTCCTGTTCGTTCTCGTCCGAGGCCTCACCATCGTCCTCCGCCTTGGTTCGCTCGCCGCGCCGCCGCCCTCCGGTGTTGTCAACATGGTCAACAACCAAGAGGAATAAGGAGATAATTGTACATGGTGAGGATGACAGTAGGGACCCAGCAGCGCGCGCAGTAATTTTGTTTTTTCAGGACGGAGAAGGGTATCAAGTGGGTTGTGCGGGACCCGTGGCCCATCTAGCCCAGGCTTTTATTTCATATGTTTAGCACATGGCCAGCCCAGTTTGTTTTTTTCCTTTCTGAAAATTGCTAGCCAGCTATTTTGTTTTTTGCAGAATAACCAACGTAGGCATACTTGCTTTTCTACGCTCTGCTGGGCCGGAAATCTTTCAAGACGAGGAGGGATGTATTTTGCCCAGAAAATGGGCTATAAGTAATAATAAATGGGCTGTAAAATGAAAAAATACAGCAAACAGACAATTAGTTCCAAAATACTGTTTTCTTTCGGATTTTGATATTTTAAATTTCATTGTTTTTGTGCCGGTAAAATTTCATTGAATTTAAATTAAGGTATATTTAGATTTAAAATTAATTTGAATCTGGCTAGAAATTTCGGGCTGTATGCTGTTTGGGACAGATTTGGAGGCTGACTTGTGGGTCTACTAGGTTGACGTGTACTTTGGCTTTGTCAACTTAGTCCACAAACGATTCTAGCAGTAGTGACCGTTGGATGTTAATCCAACGGCCGTGCTGCTTCTTCAATATCTAATCTTCTTACTCCAGCCGCCCAAACCAGCTCCGGTGGGACTGCCTGCTCCCGCCTCCCATGGCCGGTTGTGCTGCCGCATAGGCCGCACCGCCCCACCCTACTTCATTGCTGGCCAGGCCATTCCTCTACTCACCCACACCTCCTGTTATTTTCGGGCGACGGCAGCCGGACCAGTAAACCCTCGTACTCCCCACCGCGTGGGCAACCATTGCCGAGTCTTCCCCGGCTCTATGTTGTTCCCTTCCTAGGCCTCGCCGTCGTCCACCGCCATGGTGCTCTCGGCACGGCCTGGTCAACTTGATCAACGAACGACATCCATCGGCCGTGGACTATACGCGCAAAATAATGATTCCTCCACCTGACAGGTGGGACCCAACGGAAGGGCCTCTGTATTTCGCAAAAGAAATGTTCCCCCCGCTGACATGTCAGACCCACCAGCTACATCTTCGCACGCAAGGAAGTGCCTCCTTATTCCGCAGAAAAAATGAATACCCCCTGCTAGCTAGGACCCACCATAGTGGGAGGATGACTTGTGGGCCAACAAAGTTGATGGGGACGGAGGGCTTTGTCAACTTAGTCAATATGAACGATTCTAGCTCCAGTGACTGTACGATGTCCATCCAACGGCCGTAGTGCTTCTTCAACCTCTGGTCTTCTTGCTCCAGCCGCCCAAAGCAGCGCCGGTCATGCCGCATGCTCCTGCCTCCCCTGGCCGGCTGTGCTGCCGCGGAGGCCTCACCGCCCCCTACTATTCCCACCGCTGGCCAGGCCCTGCGGCGACGGCAGCCTCACACCGCAGCCGAACCAGTGAACCCACGTACTCCTCTCCGCGCGGGCTTCCACTGTCGCGTCTTCCCCAGCTCCGCGTCGTCCCCTTCCTAGGCCTCGCCGTCGTCCACCGCCGTGGTGCTCTCCGCGTGGCGTGGTCAACGTGGTCAAGGAATGACTTCCATCGGAAGAGTACTATACGTGGAGATGCTGACAGCTGGGTCCACGGCCACAGCCCAGTTTTTTTGTGATTTGCCAAGTAAGTCACTTTGTCAGGCCTGTTGGGCTGCAAATCTTTCAAGACGAGGAGAGCTTTCATTCGGCTGGCCGAGAAAATGGCCCATCAGTAATGAGAAATGGGTTGTACATTTTTAAAACACATCAAACCGGCAATTAATTTCAAATAACTTTTTTTATTTCAAGATTTTAAATTACATTACTTTTTATGCGTGGAGAATTTGTTGGATTTTATATTGATATACATTTATTTTTAAAATCAGTTTGAATGTGAGTCGAAATTTCGGGATTAAAAACAGTTCGGACCGCACCGAAATATGCAAAATTTCGTATAATTTTTTAACCGTGGCCACAATTTGGGCTGTAATGCTAACAAAAAGAATATGGGCTCCAAAAAACCTTAAGAATTAGCAAATGGGATGAAAATTATTAGAAATAATGGCAGATGGGTTGTATGTTGTTTTCCACAGATTTGAGGCTTTCCTAAAAAAAAGGTTGACGCACAAGCAGTGACTGTTGGATGTCCATCCAACGGCCGTCGTGCTTTTTCAATCTCTGCTCTTCCTGCTCCAGCCGCTCAAACAAGCGCCGGCGGGACTACCTGCTCCCTCCTCCCCGCGGCCGGCTGTGCTGCCGCGCAGGCCTCACCGCCCCACCGTACTCCCATCGCTGGCCTAGCCATCCCTCTACTCACCCACACCTGCTGTTATTCTCCGGTGACGGCAGACGAACCAGTAAACCCTCGTACAGTCGTACTCCCCTCCACGTGGGAAACAACTGCCGAGTCTTCCCTGCCTCCGTGTTGTTCCCTTCCTAGGCCTCGCCGTCGTCCACCGCCCTGGTGCTCTCGGCGCGGCCTAGTCAACGTGGTCAACGACCGACATGCATCTGAAGTGGACTGTACGTGGAGAGGCCGACGGCTGGGTCCATGGCCGCACGCAAGGAAATGTCTCCTTATTACGCGCAAAATAATGATTCCTCCACCTGACATCAGGGACTCACCGAAAGGGCCTCTGTATTTCGCGAAAAAAAATGTTACCGCCGCTGACAGCTCGAACCCACCAGCTATATCTTCGCACGCAAGGAAGTTCCTCCTTATTACGCACAAAAAAATGAATACTCCCCCTATTAGCTCGGACCCAGTATAGTGGCAGACTGACTTGTGGGCCTACTAAGTTGACAGGGACGGAGGGCTTTGTCAACTTAGTCAATATGCATGATTCTAGCTCCACTGACCATACGATGTCCATCCAACGGCCGTAGTGCTTCTTCAACCTCTGGTCTTCTTGCTCCAGCCGCCCAAACCAGCGCCGGTCGTGCCTCGTGCTCCTGCCTCCCGTGGCCGGCTGCGATGCGGCGGAGGCCTCACCGCACCCTACTACTCTCACCGTTGGCCAGGCCATCCCTCTACTCACCCACACCCCCTGTTACTCTACGGCGACAGCAGCCTCACACCGCAGTGAACCAGTGCCCTTGTACTCCTCTACGCGTGGGCATCCACTGTCGCGTCTTCCCCGGCTCCGCGTCGTCCCCTTCCTAGGCCTCACCGTCATCCACCGCCCTGGTGCTCTCGGCGCGGCGTGGTCAACGTGGTCAAGGAACGGCTTCTATCGGACGTGGACTGTGCGTGGAGAGGCTGACAGCTGGGTCCACGGCCGCAGCAAGGAAGTGCCTCCTTATTACGTGCAAAATAATTATTCCTCCACCTGACAGCGGGGACCCACCGGATGGGCCATTGTATTTCGCCCCCCTGACTGCTGGGACCCACCAGCTACATCTTCGCAGGCAAGGAAGTGCCTGACAGTCGGGACCCACCTGGTCGAAGCGTACGTAGCGCTGTCATTCTGGTCGCGAACGTGTACATACATACTGGTCGATGTAGAGGCACGCACATGTCGTAGTAGAGGCGCGCACGTAGCATGTACACGTACGTATAGTGGCCAGTGCAAGAAATAAAATACGGCCACGTATGTGTACATACGGGCGGGGTCTCGAACGCCTACTCGCGCATATGTACGGCCAGGGCTCGTGTACATTGCTGGGTCAGAACGGAGAAACAGCATCGTCGTCGTGTTCATGGGGAGGCAACGAAATGCGTTGTGTTCATGGGGAGGCAACGGAATGCGTCGTGTTCCTCGGGAGGGCTTGGACGGAACAGGCGATGGAAACGAGGCCTAGCGTAACGCAAAACGGAGGAAACGGCCTTGTGTTCGACCGGCCAAGTTCGAAACGGGATCCTGTTCATCGGGAGGGGTCTGGCGTACCGCAAAACGGAGGAAACGGACCTCCTACGGTCGAAAAGGGGGTCCTGTTGATCAGGAGGGGTGTGGCGTACCGCAAAACGGAGGAAACAGACTTGTGTTGGAGCGCTACGGTCGAAACGAGGGTCCTGTTCATCAGGAGGGGTGTGGCGTACCGCAAAATGGGACTCCACGGGATACTGTTCATCTCCACCGTCGACCTCCTCCAGCCTCCATGGGCTCCCGTTCATCCAGCCTCCACCGCGCGCTACTCCACCGGCTACTGTTCAACCACCCCTCCACCATTTACTGTTCATCCATCCCTCCACACCACGGGGTCCTATTCAACCACCCCTCCACGGGCACCCCTCCACCATCTACTGTTCATCCAGCCCTCCAAACCACGAGGTCCTGTTCAACCACCCCTCCACCGTCTACTGTTCATCCAGCCCTCCACATCACGGGGTCCTGTTCATCCACCCCTCCACGGGCACCCCTCCACCGTCTACTGTTCATCCAGCCCTCCACCACACCACGGGGTCATGTTCATCCAGAGGCAATGCCACCGCTCACTGTTCATCCAAACCCCCCCCCCCCCCCCCCCCCCCCCCCCCCCCCCCCCCCCCCCCCCCCCCCGCAACGCTCACTGTTCATCCCATCGATCGGCTTCAGTTAGCAGCAGTAGCGAAGGAATAGCTCTATCGGGTTCAGTTAACAGACATCGATCGATCGCTCGGGTTCAGTAACGCGTAGCCTGCAGTGCAATCGCTCGGGTTCAGTTAGAGCCCAACGCCTCGCTCGGGTTCAGTTAGAGTCAACGCCTCACACACACGCGCGTATGTGTACGAGAGAAACGCGCATCGCTCGGCCCCCGACCTCCCACCGTAACCGGTGATAGATCGTGAATGTCGCCTAGAGGGGGGTGAATAGGCATTTTAAAATAATTATGGTTTAGGCTTGAACAAATGCGGAATAAACCTAGTGGTTAATTTGCCAAGCACAAAACCTAAAACAACTAGGCTCACCTATGTGCACCAACAACTTATGCTAAGAAAGATAAGCAACTATGTGATAGCAAGATATATGACAAGAAACAATATGGCTATCACAAAGTAAAGTGCATAAGTAAAGGGCTCGGGTAAGAGATAACCGAGGCATGAGGAGACGACGATGTATCCCGAAGTTCACACCCTTGTGGATGCTAATCTCCGTTTGGAGCGGTGTGGAGGCACAATGCTCCCCAAGAAGCCACTAGGGCCACCGTAATCTCCTCACGCTCTCGCACAATGCAAGATGCCGTGATTCCACTAAGGGACCCTTGAGGGCGGTCACCGAACCCGTACAAATGGCAACCCTTGGGGGCGGTCACCGAACCTGTACACTTTGGCAACCCTTGGGGGCGGTCATCGGTACCCGTGAAATTGCTCGGGGCGATCTCCATAACCTAATTGGAGACCTCGATGCTTGCCCGGAGCTTTGCACCACAATGATTGAGCTCCGAACACCAACAACCGTCTAGGGCGCCCAAGCACCCAAGAGGAACAAGCTCAAGGGTACCAAGCACCCAAGAGTAATAAGCTTCTCAACTTGTAACTTCCACGTATCACGTGGAGAACTCAAACCGATGCACCAAATGCAATGGCAAGGGCACACGGAGTGCCCAAGTCCTTCTCTCTCAAATCCCACCGAAGCAACTAATGCTAGGGAGGAAAATGAGAGGAAGAACAAGAAAGAGAACACCAAGAACTCCAAGATCTAGATCCAAGGGGTTCCCCTCACATAGAGGAGAAAGTGATTGGTGGAAATGTGGATCTAGATCTCCTCTCTCTTTTCCCTCAAAAACTAGCAAGAATCCATGGAGGGATTGAGAGTTAGCAAGATCGAAGAAGGTCAACAATGGGGAAGAACACAAGCTCAAAGGATAAGGTTCAATGGGGAAGAAGACCCCCTTTTATAGGAGGGGGAAAATCCAACCGTTATGTGCTCAGCCCGCACACGAGCGGTACTACCGCTCAGGCGGAAGAAACAGGGAACATAAGCAACAAAACATGAACCTTGGGGCGGTAGTACCGTAGGAGACAGCGGTACTACCGCTGGGTTAAGCGGTACTACCGCTCCCTTCGGCGGTACTGCCGCGCAGAACGAAGGGTAAAGAGAAAGAGCGAACCGGGCGGTACTACCGCGGATGAAGGGAAGTACTGCCGCTAAGGAGCGGTACTGCCGCACTACTGCCGCAGCGAGGTACCGCACAATCCGACACAGAAAAAGACCCCTCGAATCGACGCGGTAGGGACCTGGTAAGCCAGCGCTAGTACTGCTGCGGAGTCACCGCCGGTACTACTGCTGCGGAGCGGTAGATCCTCTTGTGACCCCTCAGCGGTACTACCGCTGGGTACCACGGTACTACCGCTGGGACCCTGACAAAACCAGACTCAAGAAAACAAGAACTGCCATAACTTCTGCATATGAGCTCCGAATTGAGCAAACTCAAGCTTGTTGGAAACAAGACGACGAGTAGCATCAAAACAATGACTGGTTATAGTAAGAAGAGGTAGGGGAGGTATGCCTAACAAATGGAGGAGTGAAACCTCCAACCGAGAAGAACCGGCAAAACCTCCAACATCGAAAACATCATAGAAGAAGCATGCGAACTCCGTTTTCGATGAACTCAAGCTTGTCATCAAGATGACCATAAGCTCTAAGATTCACAAAGAGAACCAAACAAGAACCAAGAAAGATGATGCAAGGATGCAATGGTTTGAGCTCTCAACGAACGATACGATCAAGCTACTCATCGAGAGCTCCCCTTGATAGTATGGCAATCGATCCTATAACCCGGTCTCCCAACTACCATCGTGAGACCGGTAAAATAGAAAACCTATCAAGGGCAAACCTTTGCCTTGCACATGGTCCACTTGAGCTAGATGATGACGATCTTGACTCCCTCAAGTTGGACCACCTTTCTTGATTGTGTTGACTCGATGAAGACTAGTGGATTGCTCCCCCATACTCCACTATGGATGAGCCACTCTTCCGCACATCTTCACATGTCCATTGTCACCACAATGGACGGCAAGCTTCAAGCATTTGATCTCTTCGTGATGCTCCACTTGAAATTTCACACCGCAACCTTTCTAGATTGTGTTGACTCAATGAAGACTAGTTGATTGCTCCCCCATACTCCACTATGGGTGAGCCACTCTTCCGCACATCTTCACAAGTCCATTGTCACCACAAAGGACGACAAGCTTCAAGCATTTGATCTCTTCATGATGCTCCACTTGAACTTTTGTCAGGACCCCGATTCCAAGTCACATCGATCTAGCCGGTAACACCTCATATCACTTTGCGGCCTCACGCACGGTATCCCACGGGTGTCGCCTTACCATGGCCCGGGACCGTTTGCGCCTTTTGGCTCACGTATATGATAGTGTCGCTAGCATCCATATGACAGAGAACCCGGGCCGACATGGCTAGTCATGAACCCAAAGCGGCACAGACCTATGGAGACAGGCATACATGAATCACATCGAGCATGTCGGTCATCAGCGATTGATTCCGGGCTGTAGCACTGGGCTAACAGGACTCCGGGGAACCCGGGCTGTAGCAGGCTAGACAGGACTCCGGAAGTCACAGCGTGACATTTCCCCGAAGGGACAGACATAGGAACGAAGTGGAAACACATGCCGGCCAGTCAAGTGTCCTGAACAGTAGTGCTAGGCTAGCAGGACTCCGGTGAACCGGGCTGTAGCGGACTACTATGGCTCGAGGAACACTAGACTACATTTCCCCATAAGAAAGGCTGCCAAGGATAAACAACTAGATTGTCGGATCCCACTCATACCAAGCATTTCAATCATACACACAATATGCCCGATATGAGTACATACAACATGGCATCACAACAAAACTCTACAACTCAAGTACTTTATTTAAGGCTCAGGGAGCCATACATAACATGTTCATACAGATAGGGGGTCACAATGACCCGAACTCAAGTCATACAAACATACAAGCACATGCGGAAGCACTAGTCTGAGTACAGACTCTAGAAAGAAGAAGCTTCTCGAAGCTGTTATCTACATAGGGCCTCCCTGGCCAGGATCACCACCTGGGTGGCTAGTCATTCGTCGACGTCAAGGTCTACATAGAACCCATCGGAGGGGGCGGTGTTGTCTTCTGAAAATAGTAATTAAGCAAACATGAGTACAAAGGTACTCAGCAAGTCTTACATCAGAACCTACTATACATGCTTATTCTCAAGAAGGTGGTGGGGTTAATGCAGCAAGCCAGCTTTGACTCTTGGCTAAGCTATCCTACGGAACTTCACCAGTAAAATAGTTTTCGCACACGAGTCCACTACTCACCAACACAATACTCCACCGGGGATCCTCCCTCGTCATCCTACGAGAGGGCCATCCTCGGTACTCACACTTATCTTGAGTCTTTTAGTAGTAACCATTAACTTGTCTATGAACTGTATAGGCAACCAAGTAGTCCTTTACCGCGGACGCGGCTATTCGAATAGTTTTATACCCTGCAGGGGTGTACTTATTCATACACGCTTTCACCACTTACCGCCGTTTACACGACATGTACTCGGCAACCTTCAAGCGGAAGCCCAGCGAGGGTGTCGGCCACGGCCTACCTAAACACTTAAGTCTCTAGTCCAGGTTTATCGCCTATCCAGGTTCCATCCGCAGGGAGTCCGGCCGAGGTTTCCACATACGGCCCCGAACGATGTGAACAGGGATCCCGAGACACCAAACGGGTGACTCGGTACACCGTGCCATGGTGTATCTACCGCAACATAGCCCACCCCTAGGGTCAGCGCTACGCACGGCCGCCAACACATAACCTACAGACACCAGAAACTATTTGCAACTCCTGGACAGAGTACTAGGGTGGTTAAGAAGCCGAGAGGGTCAATTAAGGATCCCAATGCATGGTAGTAGCTGAATCTTAAATCACACATACAGATCTCAGTTCTTAGGGACGGCCTCAATGAAACAACCCACCATGTACTCCTACATGGCCTCTCATCGATACCTTTACCAAAACATGTTCAACACATCCCTCACATTACCGGCATAAGCATTTCACTCTGGCCCATCACCCAGATGAACCAGACCTGACACAACTCTAAGCATAGCAGGCATAGCAAGGTAGGAATCACATACATGGCTCAATCAACTCCTACACATGCTAGTGGGTTTCATCTAGTTACTGTGGCAATGACAGGTCATGCAGAGGATAAGGGTTCAACTACCGTAGCACACAGCAGTTTGAATCGCGTTGTCTTAATGCAGTAAACAAGAGCAGAAGCGAGAACATGGGTTTGTATCGGAATGATCAATGGTTGCTTGCCTGATGGAGTGGTAGTGGGATACTGCCCTTCAGTTGGATACTCGTGAATATCCTCGAAGGCAGAACCTACCACGAAGAACACATGGGAACACAATCAACACATGACGATATGCAACAATATGATGCATGCTATGACATGGCAATATGAATGTGTCTTGGCCTAATGCAAGCTATAACAGAAAGGAATGAACTCATTTGAATCAAAGATTCAAATATTAGCTCATTAAACATGGCCTTAATAGTGCATTTCCTTATTCTGCTTAAACAGCAAGGTAAACTTGTTTTGTCATGCATGAAACCATTACAGATGGATAGATTGAATTTTTCTGATCATTTTTCATATATAAATCTTTGCATTTGGAGCTATGGTTGATTTTCTATGATTTTTAGAAGTTTTAACTATTTTCTGGAAATTCCTGAATAAAAATAAATCCAGAAAATGCATTACTGCGTCAGCATTGCGTCATGCTGACCTCAGCAGGTCAAAGGCGCCAGCCCAGGTCAAACCTGACTGGTGGGCCCCTTCTGTCAGCCTCTCAGCTAATTAACGGGATTAGATTAACACTAATTAGCTGTCAGTGGGGCCTGGGCCCACATGTCAGTGACTGATTTAATTAAAATTAATTAAAACTAATCCTAAATTAGTTAGCAGACCGGCCCCACCTGTCATAGACTCAGGGGGGTCTACCTGGGCCCACCCAGGAGTCAAACTTGGTCAAACTCGCCAGCGACTTGACGCCGGCGAGGCCCGAGACGGTGGCGCAGCTCGGAAAACGCCCACAGGGCATGGGTGAGGCCATTCTTGGGCTCGTTGGAGAGCTCTTGCAGTCGGGCATCTAGTGGTGGTGGAGGCCGGGCCTACGGTGGCCGGAGACGACGACAGCGAGCTCCAAGGCGGCGGCCAAAGTTCGGCCATGTGCGGGGAGTGGGCTGCGGCGTGCAAACACGGAAACTGAAGCGCTAGCGAGGCACTACGCGATGCGGCAAGCACGTTTCATAGCACGGGAGGACCAAATGGTCGCCGGAGCGACGCCGACGACGAGCTCGAGCGGAGACGAGCTTCGGCCATGGTGGAACTATGGCCTAGAGGGTGCAAACGCGTGGGAAAGAAGAGGGGAAAGGCGGCGGAGCTCACAGGGAGGTCGATGAGCAGCTCAGTGGGCTCGGGGGCGACCGGAGCGAGGCGAATCGATGAACGGCGTCCGGCGGGTACCGAGGTTGAAGATGATCCGATGGCGGCGATGCAGGGCCTCCGGTGATGCGTGGCTCGGTGGGGAGGGCGAGGGTGTCGCGACGGAGCTTCTGGACAGGTCAGAGAGGCGAGGGGGTGACGGAGAGCGTGACTACGGCGGTGAGACGGCGACAAGCTCGTCGGCCATGGTGCGGGAGAGGGTAAGGGAGACGAGGGGAGAGTGAGCGAGGATGAGAGGGGGACGTGGGGGTCGCGTGGCACCCCTAGGCGTCTCCAGGCGTCGGCGGAAGCAGGAGGTGGCCGGCGTGTAGCCGCGGGCGCCGGCCACGCGCTCCGCGTCCTTCTGGCGCGAGGAGGACGACGACTGGCAGAGCTAGTAGGCTGGGCCGAGCCAGGTGGCTGGGCCAGCACAGGTAAGGCCCGGGTGGGCTTCCCTCTCTCTCTCTCTCTCTCTTATTTGTTTCTGTTTTTCTAATTAACTGCAACTGTTGGGCTTTAAATAAAATACTAAAACGTTTCCAAAAATCCTAAAAATAATTGTGGGCTCTGTTTAGATTATTTCCAACAGCAAACATTTATTTCCAGGATTATTTGAGCATTTAAATTATTTTATAGCATTTAAATGCCCAAATTCAAATACTTATGATTTAATTCAATGACCTTCTGTTGACCTAGAAAATTGTGCACCAATTTTGCCAGAGGTTTTAACCCAAGACAAGGAGGGTGAACTTTTTAGAAGGGCATTTCAGGTTCATTCAAAATAATTTTAGTAAACCCTAGTTGTTTCCAGGGGGTGTTGGGGGTTTCTGCTTTCCCCATTTCAAATTTAAGAGAAATTTAAACATGATGCACACTCTAATGCTTGAACTAGCTAGGGTGTGACAACTCACCCCCACTCAAAAGAATCTCGTCCCGAGATTTAGGATCCTCCGGGAAGAAGGTGGGGTACTCAAGTCGAAGACGATCCTCCCTTTCCCAAGTGGCTTCTTTCTCGGAATGGTGTGACCATTGAACCTTGAGAAACTTGGTATTCTGACGTCGAGTGGTACGCTCGGCCTGATCAAGGATACGAACGGGATATTCCCGATAGGAGAGGTTATCTTGTAGATCAAGCGTTTCGTGGTCCACTCCACGGATAGGATCCGCGAAGCAACGCCTGAGTTGTGAAACGTGGAAGACATTGTGAACTCTGGAAAGATGCGGAGGTGGTTCTAATTGGTAGGGAACTTCTCCTCGTTTGGCAAGAATGCGAAAGGGTCCAATGTAACGAGGGGCCAATTTGCCTTTGATACCGAAACGATGGGTTCCCTTTAACGGAGTAACCCGAAGGTAAGCCTTCTCGTCGACTTCATAAGTCATAGGCTTATGTTTACGATCATATTGACTCTTTTGACGAGATTGGGCTGTTTTCAATTTCTCACGAATAACACGAACCTGCTCTTCTGCTTCCTGAATCATATCCGGGCCAAAGAGTTGTCTTTCCCTGGTTTTTGACCAGTTAAGAGGCGTTCGACATTTTCGTCCATAGAGAACTTCGAAAGGAGCCTTGCCCAAGCTGGCTTGATAACTATTGTTATAAGCAAACTCCGCAAATGGGAGGCATTTCTCCCAACTCATTCCGAACGAGATGACAGAAGCTCGGAGCATATCTTCCAGAATTTGATTGACTCGCTCTACTTGACCACTTGATTGAGGATGGAAGGCAGTACTAAAAGAGAGACGAGTTCCCATAGCATTTTGGAAACTTTCCCAAAATCGAGAGGTGAAGAGACTCCCACGGTCTGAGTTAATTTCCAATGGAACACCATGAAGAGACACTATTCGGGAGATGTATAAATCGGCTAGCTGGCTAGCGGTGATACTCTCACGAACAGGTAGAAAGTGGGCTACTTTGGAAAGACAGTCGATCACGACGAAGATGGCATTATTCCCTCTCTTGGTCCTGGGAAACCCAGTGATGAAATCCATACTAATTTTATCCCATTTCCATTCGGGAATAGCCAAAGGTTGAAGAGTGCCAGTAGGCCGTTGATGCTCTGCTTTAACACGACGACAAACGTCGCAATTAGCAATGTATTGAGCGATTTCTCTCTTCATCCTAGTCCACCAAAACCTCTGGCGTAGGTCTTGATACATTTTAGTACTACCGGGATGAATGGTGAGAGCGGATCCATGAGCTTCCTTAAGGATCAACTGGCGCAGATGTTGCTTCTTGGGAACCACCAAACGGTTCTCGAAGAAGACAGCACCTCGCTCATCCATGGAGAAACATTTAGCAACTCCGCTAGCGATGTTTTCCTTAATCCGGGATATGCCCTTATCATACCGCTGGGCGGTTATGATTTGATCCATAAGGGTAGGTTTCGCCACCAGGGTGGATAGGAATCCTCGAGGAACAATGTGAAGGTTAAGCTTACGGAATTCCACATGGAGAGGTGGTTGACTCTATTGTAACATCAAGTTGTTACAATAGGATTTACGGCTTAGTGCATCAGCCATGACATTGGCTTTGCCCGGGGTGTAAGTTATTCCTAAGTCTTAATCCGAGATCAACTCAACCCAACGTATTTGCCTGAGATTCAAGTCTGGTTGGGTGAAGATATATTTCAAACTTTGGTGATCGGTGAAGATCTCGCAACGATTACCGAGGAGGTAATGTCGCTAGGTTTTAAGTGCATGGACTACAGCTGCAAGCTCTAGATCATGTGTGGGATAATTTTCCTCATGTGGGTGTAATTGCCGTGAAGCATAGGCAATTACCTGACGATCCTGCATGAGTATGCAACCTAGTCCTTGTCGCGAGGCGTCGCAATAGATAATAAAGTCCTTGGAGAAATCTGGTGGTACCAGTACGGGAGCAGATGTCAGGCGTCTTTTCAGTTCCTGAAAGCTGAACTCGCACTGTGGAGTCCACTCGAACTTTTTATCTTTCTTGAGGAGTTCAGTTAGAGGTTTAGCAACCTTGGAGAAATTCTCGACGAAGCGGTGGCAATAGCTCGCTAAGCCAAGGAAACTCCGAACTTGCTTGACCGTCTCAGGTGGAGTCCAATCAAGGACGGCTTGAACTCGCTCAGGATTGACAGCAATACCCTTGCCAGAGATTACATGGCCTAGATAGGTCACTTCTGGCAACCAAAATTCACACTTGGAGAATTTGGCATAAAGGCGATGCTCCCAAAGTTTCATCAATACCAGCCTTAGATGTTCGGCATGTTCCTCTTCATTCTTGGAGTAGATGAGTATGTCATCGAGGTATACCACGACGAATTTATCCAAGTACTCCATGAAAACCGAGTTTATTAACCGAGAGAAGGTAGCTGGGGCATTGGTTAAACCGAAGGACATGACGGTGTACTCGTATTGGCCATAACGAGTAACAAAGGCCGTTTTGGGAATGTCCCCGTTTCTGATTTTGATTTGATGGTAGCCCAACCTCAAATCCATCTTGGAAAAGACTGAGGATCCAGCGAGCTGATCATACAGATCGTTAATCCTAGGAAGCGGTTATTTGTTCTTGATGGTGACCAGGTTGACAGGGCGGTAGTCCACAACCATTCGATCCGTTCCATCCTTCTTCTTGACGAAGAGGACGGGGCAAGCCCAAGGAGAGGAACTAGGATGGATGAAACCCTTTTTCAAGGACTCATCGAGTTGGTTCTTAAGCTCGGCTAGTTCTAAGGGTGCCATCTTGTAGGGTCTTCTAGAAATTGGCACGGTTCCTGGAACAAAGTCTATCACAAACTCGACATCCCTGTCAGGTGGAACACCTGACAGTTCTTCTGGAAAGACATCCGGAAAGTCTCGGACTATCGGAACATCCTCAAGGTCTGGAAGGGGGTTGGCATTTAGGGAGTAAAGCTGGCGCTTGGCCACTCGAGTTAAGACATTGACTGTCTTGCCCGATGGGTGAGTAAGCTAAACGGTTCTAGTGGCACAATCAATCTTAGTGTAATGAGCTGACATCTAGTCCATACCCAAGATGATGTTTATGTCCGTGGACTTGAGAGCTATCAAGGATGCAAGGAAGACAAGTCTATCGACAAGAATTTCGTTCCCATGACTTACTCTAGAAGTTTGCCATTTGGAACCTGGAGTTTGAATTACCATGGAATTGGGCATGTCACAGAATGTCGTGTTATGCAATCGAGCATAGCTCTCGGATATGAATGAATGAGATGCTCCAGTATCGAAAAGAACAGATGCCGGATGGCAGTTAATAAGGAGCGTACCAAGGACGACGTTGGGATCCTCATGAGCCTCCTCGGCTGAAACATAGTTGACATGGCCACGTGCAGTGGTGGCCGGCTTAGCGTAGAATGTTTTTCCCGCGGGCTTACCACGGCCAATGGACTTTCCAGTTTGATTGGGGTTGTTGTTCTGGGGACACTCTCGGCTATAGTGACCCGGCTCTCCACACTTAAAGCATGTCACCACATTGGGGCGTGGAGCAGCATTAGCAGCGGGGCCACCATAGGGCTTGGGCGGTGCAAATTGCTGGTTGGGATGAGGCGCCTCAAAGGATGGCCTCGGGATGAACCTGGGTGGCAGTGCTGTGCTTGGGATCCACACCCGGCGCTTCTGAGCTCCAGAGCCGGATGAAGAGCTAAAGTCACGGGAGTGCTTGCGTGAAGCGTCATAATCAGTCTGGCCTGTCTCAGCACTGATGGCTTTATTGGCCAAGTTCTGAAAGGAGGTGCACTCGTGCAGACGAAGATCGCGGCGAAGCTCAGGGCTAAGTCCCTTGCGGAACCTTGCTTGCTTCTTAGCGTCAGTAGATACCTCTTCGGGAGCATAGCGTGCCAGATTTCCAAATTCATGACTATAAGCATCCACAGTCAGTCTTCCTTGGGTGAAGTTGCAGAACTCCTCCCTCTTGCGATCCATGAGACCTTCCGGAATGTGATGCTCGCGGAAAGCCTCACTGAACTCAGCCCAAGTAGTAACTTGGCCGACCGGGCGCATAGCTTCGAAGTTTTCCCACCAAAGGCTAGCAGGGCCTTTGAGGTGATAGGCAGCATAGGTAACCTTGTCGGCTTCGGCTATGTTGGCAGAACGTAGCTTGTGAGTGATGCCGCGAAGCCAGTCATCCGCGTCGAGGGGTTCGACGGAATGGTTAAACTTTGGTGGGTACAGCTTGATAAAGTCATTGATTGACACCAAGTCATTTCGTGGGTGGCGTGCAGTGTTCTGCTCAATCCACTCTAGCAGGCGGTTAGTCTCACGCTTGTTTCTTTCCGCCTCCAGCATTACTTCGGCCAGAGAAGGCGGGTGAGGCAGATTTTCACCTCTAGCTGCACTGGCTTCCCCCTGCTCCAAGGCAGCAGGGTTGCTGCGGGTGTTGACCATCCTAGGAGAAAACAAGACAATGGTTTAGATAAGGATGGCTCAAACTTAGCAAGGAGTGCAGAATGTAATGGATAACGCGGAATGCAGAGATGTTCATCCGTATGTCATGGTAATATAAAACTGCCATATATATACCAACGGTCATACACATCATACATAGTTTAGTACAAGCCCAGGCTATAGTACAACTATGATGAAAGATGTTACATCTCATCGGAGGCATTCCAAGCTCCTATACAGTATTTGTCTACACCTCCGGATTTGATTACACACAAAGTCATATTCCACAAGTCTCGCAGGACAGTGGAGATACAACTACTACAATACTAGTGGTACTACTACTAACTCAGATAGCTCCGTAGTAGTCCTCATAGAAGTCACCTCCATAGCCTGGAAGTTCAACATGACCATCCGGGAACAGACGGTCCTGAGGAGCCTGTGGACCATAGGGGCTAGGATGAGGTCTTGGACCAACAAACGGTGGCCTGCGGGGACCATGGGGTGGGGTGATGCCTCCCACATCATGCCAATCCACCATGTCTGGCAGAGCTGATCTCACAGGATACAGATCCCTTGTATCCATACATCCAGCTTGCACCGCAGGTGCAAACCGAGTCAATGTGGCCCAATGATCAGCACGGGTATTGAAAAGCTCCAGCCTCAAGGCCCGATTCTCTCGGTCCTTATCTTCGAGCATCTCGGCAGTGGTACGAGTTAATGAGTCCTCCTGAGTGGAGTCAGCATAGATAGCCTGAAGATACCCTTGCGCTCCCGGAAGTGAAGCTGGCATGTAACGGAAGTCGGTGTTCCGAAGCAGGCCAGTCCGGACTCGCAAGATGGTCATCATGGAATAGGCAGCATCCTGCACAGCCATCTCAACAGTAACCCCGAGTCCATAGGAACAGTGAAGGGGCTCGGTAGATCCAGGATAAGAAGGAAATATCCTGACGGTGCAGAGATATTGGCTTTGATTAAAGTCGCGGAACTGCTCTTCGACGGTGTATTCGGGATACCAACGGTAGCCCGTCTCGATCATTACCCGGACTAACATAGCAGTATGACCGGGCACGTCGAGGCACCGGGTCAGGCGAACCACTTGGTTTTGAACAAGGTTGGCCATCTGAAAGCACAACCACAATGCAAAGACATCAGAATTTCTAGGGAAAATTGGACAGCATAACAGCTGTAAATGCTCAGAAGAAGATTTGAGACATCCACAACAGTTCACAATACCACTCAACAACATCATATCAAGATTCTGATCCAATTAGCAACATACTAAAATAGTAGAAACTGAACTGGGGCTTGTAGCATCAATCCTATAAGCTACTACGGATTAGTAACACGTGAACCTGATAGAAGGAGAGAGCCTAGTCCTTAACCCAAGTTGAATGAGAAGAGAATGACTCAGATCAGAGGCATAGGGTAAAGGAGTAAAAGAGCCTTACGTTCCCTCCCACAATCAATTCCCCTACATATAACTAAAGCATTTCTAGACTCGACATCGACCAGTTTGGCTCAACGAACCTACAGGCAGTCCAGCTCTGATGCCAACGCTGTCAGGACCCTGATTCCAAGTCACATCGATCTAGCCGGTAACACCTCATATCACTTTGCGGCCTCACGCACGGTATCCCACGGGTGTCGCCTTACCATGGCCCGGGACCGTTTGCGCCTTTTGGCTCACGTATATGATAGTGTCGCTAGCATCCATATGACAGAGAACCCGGGCCGACATGGCTAGTCATGAACCCAAAGCGGCACAGACCTATGGAGACAGGCATACATGAATCACATCGAGCATGTCGGTCATCAGCGATTGATTCCGGGCTGTAGCACTGGGCTAACAGGACTCCGGGGAACCCGGGCTGTAGCAGGCTAGACAGGACTCCGGAAGTCACAGCGTGACATTTCCCCGAAGGGACAGACATAGGAACGAAGTGAAACACATGCCGGCCAGTCAAGTGTCCTGAACAGTAGTGCTAGGCTAGCAGGACTCCGGTGAACCGGGCTGTAGCGGACTACTATGGCTCGAGGAACACTAGACTACATTTCCCCATAAGAAAGGCTGCCAAGGATAAACAACTAGATTGTCGGATCCCACTCATACCAAGCATTTCAATCATACACACAATATGCCCGATATGAGTACATACAACATGGCATCACAACAAAACTCTACAACTCAAGTACTTTATTTAAAGGCTCCAGGGAGCCATACATAACATGTTCATACAGATAGGGGTCACATGACCCGACACTCAAGTCATACAAACATACAAGCACATGCGGAAGCAACTAGTCTGAGTACAGACTCTAGAAAGAAAGAAAGCTTCTCGAAGCCTGTCTATCTACATAGGGCCCTCCATGGCCAGGATCACCACCTGAGTGGCTAGTCACTCGTCGATGTCAAGGTCTACGTATAACCCATCGGAGGGGGCGGTGTTGTCGTCTGAAAACAGTAATTAAGCAAACATGAGTACAAAGGTACTCAGCAAGTCTTACATCAGAACCTACTATACATGCTTATTCTCAAGAAGGTGGTGGGGTTAATGCAGCAAGCCAGCTTTGACTCTTGGCTAAGCTATCCTACGGAACTTCACCAGTAAAAATAGTTTTCGCACACGAGTCCACTACTCACCAACACAATACTCCACCGGGGATCCTCCCTCGTCATCCTATGAGAGGGCCATCCTCGGTACTCACACTTATCTTGAGTCTTTTATTAGTACCCATTAACTTGTCTATGAACTGTATAGGCAACCAAGTAGTCCTTTACCGCGGACGCGGCTATTCGAATAGTTTTATACCCTGCAGGGGTGTACTTATTCATACACGCTTTCACCACTTACCGCCGTTTACACGACATGTACTCGGCAACCTTCAAGCGGAAGCCCAGCGAGGGTGTCGGCCACGGCCTACCTAAACACTTAAGTCTCTAGTCCAGGTTTATCGCCTATCCAGGTTCCATCCGCAGGGAGTCCGGCCGAGGTTTCCACATACGGCCCCGAACGATGTGAACAGGGATCCCGAGACACCAAACGGGTGACTCGGTACACCGTGCCATGGTGTATCTACCGCAACATAGCCCACCCCTAGGGTCAGCGCTACGCACGGCCGCCAACACATAACCTACAGACACCAGAAACTATTTGCAACTCCTGGACAGAGTACTAGGGTGGTTAAGAAGCCGAGAGGGTCAATTAAGGATCCCAATGCATGGTAGTAGCTGAATCTTAAATCACACATACAGATCTCAGTTCTTAGGGACGGCCTCAATGAAACAACCCACCATGTACTCCTACATGGCCTCTCATCGATACCTTTACCAAAAACATGTTCAACACATCCCTCACATTACCGACATAAGCATTTCACTCTAGCCCATCACCCAGATGAACCAGACCTGACACAACTCTAAGCATAGCAGGCATAGCAAGGTAGGAATCACATACATGGCTCAATCAACTCCTACACATGCTAGTGGGTTTCATCTAGTTACTGTGGCAATGACAGGTCATGCAGAGGATAAGGGTTCAACTACCGTAGCACACAGCAGTTTGAATCGCGTTGTCTTAATGTAGTAAACAAGAGCAGAAGCGAGAACATGGGTTTGTATCGGAATGATCAATGGGTTGCTTGCCTGATGGAGTGGTAGTGGGATACTGCCCTTCAGTTGGATACTCGTGAATATCCTCGGAGGCAGAACCTACCACGAAGAACACATCGGAACACAATCAACACATGACGATATGCAACAATATGATGCATGCTATGACATGGCAATATGAATGTGTCTTGGCCTAATGCAAGCTATAACAGAAAGGAATGAACTCATTTGAATCAAAGATTCAAATATTAGCTCATTAAACATGGCCTTAATAGTGCATTTCCTTATTCTGCTTAAACAGCAAGGTAAACTTGTTTTGTCATGCATGAAACCATTACAGATGGATAGATTGAATTTTTCTGATCATTTTTCATATATAAATCTTTGCATTTGGAGCTATGGTTGATTTTCTATGATTTTTAGAAGTTTTAACTATTTTCTGGAAATTCCTGAATAAAAATAAATCCAGAAAATGCATTACTGCGTCAGCATTGCGTCATGCTGACCTCAGCAGGTCAAAGGCGCCAGCCCAGGTCAAACCTGACTGGTGGGCCCCTTCTGTCAGCCTCTCAGCTAATTAACAGGATTAGATTAACACTAATTAGCTGTCAGTGGGGCCTGGGCCCACATGTCAGTGACTGATTTAATTAAAATTAATTAAAACTAATCCTAAATTAGTTAGCAGACCGGCCCCACCTGTCATAGACTCAGGGGGGTCTACCTGGGCCCACCCAGGAGTCAAACTTGGTCAAACTCGCCAGCGACTTGACGCCGGCGAGGCCCGAGACGGTGGCGCAGCTCGGAAAACGCCCACAGGGCATGGGTGAGGCCATTCTTGGGCTCGTTGGAGAGCTCTTGCTGTCGGGCATCTAGTGGTGGTGGAGGCCGGGCCTACGGTGGCCGGAGACGACGACAGCGAGCTCCAAGGCGGCGGCCAAAGTTCGGCCATGTGCGGGGAGTGGGCTGCGGCGTGCAAACACGGAAACTGAAGCGCTAGCGAGGCACTACGCGATGCGGCAAGCACGTTTCATAGCACGGGAGGACCAAATGGTCGCCGGAGCGACGCCGACGACGAGCTCGAGCGGAGACGAGCTTCGGCCATGGTGGAACTATGGCCTAGAGGGTGCAAACGCGTGGGAAAGAAGAGGGGAAAGGCGGCGGAGCTCACAGGGAGGTCGATGAGCAGCTCAGTGGGCTCGGGGGCGACCGGAGCGAGGCGAATCGATGAACGGCGTCCGGCGGGTACCGAGGTTGAAGATGATCCGATGGCGGCGATGCAGGGCCTCCGGTGATGCGTGGCTCGGTGGGGAGGGCGAGGGTGTCGCGACGGAGCTTCTGGACAGGTCAGAGAGGCGAGGGGGTGACGGAGAGCGCGACTACGGCGGTGAGACGGTGACAAGCTCGTCGGCCATGGTGCGGGAGAGGGTAAGGGAGACGAGGGGAGAGTGAGCGAGGATGAGAGGGGGACGTGGGGGTCGCGTGGCACCCCTAGGCGTCTCCAGGCGTCGGCGGAAGCAGGAGGTGGCCGGCGTGTAGCCGCGGGCGCCGGCCACGCGCTCCGCGTCCTTCTGGCGCGAGGAGGACGACGACTGGCAGAGCTAGTAGGCTGGGCCGAGCCAGGTGGCTGGGCCAGCACAGGTAAGGCCCGGGTGGGCTTCCCTCTCTCTCTCTCTCTTATTTGTTTCTGTTTTTCTAATTAACTGCAACTGTTGGGCTTTAAATAAAATACTAAAACGTTTCCAAAAATCCTAAAAATAATTGTGGGCTCTGTTTAGATTATTTCCAACAGCAAACATTTATTTCCAGGATTATTTGAGCATTTAAATTATTTTATAGCATTTAAATGCCCAAATTCAAATACTTATGATTTAATTCAATGACCTTCTGTTGACCTAGAAAATTGTGCACCAATTTTGCCAGAGGTTTTAACCCAAGACAAGGAGGGTGAACTTTTTAGAAGGGCATTTCAGGTTCATTGAAAATAATTTTAGTAAACCCTAGTTGTTTCCAGGGGGGTGTTGGGGGTTTCTGCTTTCCCCATTTCAAATTTAAGAGAAATTTAAACATGATGCACACTCTAATGCTTGAACTAGCTAGGGTGTGACAACTTTGCACACCGCAACCTAACCCCACAAAGAACCCTCACGAAGACCATGGGTTAGTACACAAAGCGTAATTGACAATGCTTACCATACCATGGGATCACTTGATCCCTCTCGGTACATCTTCTACGCTTTGTGGGTTGATCAACTTGATTCACTCTTTGGCTTAGTCTTGATCAACCTCTCACAAGACCAATCTTTAGGTAATTCCTTGAATAGCACCTTGGTAGACACAAACTCTCCTTGAAACCAACACATGTACTCCAAGAAAAGCCTATGGACAAAACCTTCAAATATAACTCAAGGCAACCATTAGTCCATGGAGATTGTCATCAATTACCAAAACAAAACATGGGGGCACCGCATTTTCTTTCAACAGGGAACTCCCCGAAATTTTCCTCCCCCTCGTTTCTAACATAGTTTTTTCCATCATGGACGGCCCAAAGAATGTCATGCAGCTGCGTCTCCGGCCCGCCCAGGACGAAAAGCCCATTTTATGTCATGATTTTTTGTCATAAAAGTAGGAGCCCACCACATCTTTGATGATACCGGGTTTTGTCACAATTATCGTCATAGAAGTGTCATATGTATGACAGTAAAAAAATTTGTTCGGCCCAAAATGTCACGGATGTGTCTAACTCTTCACTGTATTTCTGGTTAGTGCAGCCGAAGATAATGTCATCCACATATATTTGGCACACAAACAGTTCACCATCATATGTCTTCGTGAAGAGAGTGGGATCCAGGGAACCAGGTTTGAAGCCTTTGCTCTTCAGGAAGTCTTTGAGTGTGTCATACCAAGCTCGAGGGGCTTGTTTAAGGCCATACAGTGCCTTGTTGAGTTTGTAGACCATGTCAGGATGTTTTGGATCTTCAAAGCCAGGCGGTTGTGCAACATACACTTCTTCTTCAATCTTGCCATTGAGAAAAGCGTTCTTCACATCCATTTGATACAGAAGAATGTTATGATGATTTGCATAGGCTAGCAGTATGCGTATAGCTTCAAGCCTAGCCACAGGAGCAAATGTTTCATCGAAGTCAATTCCTTCAACTTGAGTGTATCCTTGAGCAACGAGACGAGCTTTGTTTCTGACAACTTGACCATGCTCATCTTGCTTGTTGCGATATATCCATTTAGTGCCTATTATATTGTGCTTACGAGGATCAGGACGCTTAACTAGTTCCCATACATTATTCAACTCAAACTGTTGAAGCCCTTCTTGCATAGCTTGAATCCATTCAGGTTCCATGAAGGCTTCATCAACTTTCTTGGGTTCAGATATTGAGACAAATGCGAAGTGCCCACAGAAATTTGCTAGCTGTGTTGCCCTTGAACGAGTGAGTGGACCTGGTGCATTGATGCTATCAATTATTCTCTCAATCTGTACTTCATTTGCAACACGAGGATGAACAGGACGAAGATTTTTCTCTTGCTGATCATTGTCATTGTTAGAAGGATTGTTGTCAGGCTGAGCATTGTCTTCAGGTTGATCTGGTGCAGAGATGATGAGTTCCTCTTCAGGCTGAGCTTCAGACGGTATGATTTCTCCAGTTCCCATGAGTTCGATGGTTTCACTGGATGGAGCTTCATCTAGCACATTTGGCAGGTGCTCTCTTGCGAGCCGTTAGTCTCAACGAACCGCACATCCACAGTTTCAACCACTTTATAGTAAAAGAGGTTAAAGACTCTGTAGGAGTGCGAATCCTTTCCATATCCAAGCATAAAACCTTCATGTGCTTTCGGTGCAAATTTTGAAGTGTGATGTGGATCCTTGATCCAGCACCTGGCACCAAATACTCTGAAGTAACTGACATTTGGCTTCTTGCCAGTAAGGAGCTCATAGGATGTTTTGTTCAAAAGCTTGTGAAGATAAACACGGTTGATGATATGGCATGCAGTATCAATGGCTTCAGGCCAAAACTTTCTTGGAGTCATGTATTCATCGAGCATCGTCCGGGCCATCTCAATAAGTGTTCTGTTCTTGCGTTCCACGATGCCATTCTGCTGCGGCGTGTACGGAGCTGAGAATTCATGAGTGATGCCCAAAGTATCAAGATAAGTGTCGAGGCCAGTGTTCTTGAATTCAGTGCCATTGTCACTTCTGATGTGCTTGATCTTGACACCATAGTTGTTCATGGCTCGATTGGCGAAGCGTCTGAAGACATCCTGCACTTCAGTCTTGTAGAGCATTATATGAACCCAAGTATATCTTGAATAATCATCAATAATGACAAAGCCATAGAGACAGGCAGTAGTAGTAAGAGTTGAGTAGTGAGTGGGACCGAAGAGGTCCATGTGGAGCAGTTCAAAGGGTTGAGTCGTTGTCATGATTGTCTTCGAGGGATGCTTGGCCCTCGTCATCTTTCCTGCTTCACAGGCACCGCATAAGTGATCCTTCTTGAACTTGACGCCCTTGATGCCTATGACATGCTTCTTCTTTGCAAGAGTGTGCAAGTTCCTCATGCCAGCATGCCCTAGCCTCCGATGCCAGAGCCAGCATTCTGAAGCTTTTGCTAGAAGACATACGGCAAGCTGTGGTCCTGCTGAGAAATCTACCACGTACAAATCATCTTTCCGATACCCTTCAAAGACTAGAGACTTGTCAGATTCCATTAGAACAAGGCAACAATATTTTCCAAATATCACAATCATGTTTAAATCGCAAAGCATTGAGACAGACATTAAGTTGAAACCAAGGGATTCAGCAAGCATTACTTTATCCATGTGTTGATCCCTCGAGATTGCAACTCTACCTAGACCCAATACCTTGCTTTTACCAGTATCAGCAAATGTGATGTGACTCTTGTTAGATGGACGTAAAGTTGAGTCCATGAGAAGACTTCGCTTGCTAGTCATGTGATTAGTACACCCACTATCAATAATCCATTCTGAAGCAGCTGGTGTCATACCCTACAGTGCAGTTAGGGGGATAGGCTTCACGAAGAGAATTGTGAAGCATAAACATTTGACGAGCAAGTGGATTATGAAACCTTAGATCGAGGTTAGGACTGATAGGGCAAGTAGCAAGTGACTCAGGAACAAAATAGATAATAAGACCATTTGGGCATTTGATCTTGCGCCCTACAAGATGTTTAAGGTCCCCAGCAATAGCTTCAGACGAATTTGATTTTCGGCTGGAGACCCTTCCCTGCAAAAGAGAGTTAAGCTTTCTTAGCCACCCACATCTTCAAGGGTGGCTTTGAAGCAATGAGTCTAAGTGCAGCATTTGAGAACTTTGGCTTTGGAGCCCTAGCAAAAAGTCTTGCAGGTGGACAATAGTACTCATAAGAATAAGCAGAGTAGTTCTTGGTCTTATGAACATGGCGGTTTGATGAAACGCGCTCATATTCATATTCATAGGCCTGCGTATGGTTTCCCTGCAAAACATTTGCATTAGTGCGACTCAGGTGAGTCCTTTGTCTGTATGAAGCCTTTGAACCATATGAAGCATGTGGTCTGGGGTTTGTCTTCTTCACTTGTGGTGTCATGACGGCATTCACAGGAAGATTCTCCAACAACTTTTTTGGCACCAAGACTTTCTTCATAGGTGGCCCATTCCTGCAGTTAGTACCAATATACCTGGCAAACACTTCACCATTCTGATTCTTAAACAGTTTATAGTTTGCATCAAAGGATTCATCAATAACAATGGGATTAGCACAAGTGAAGCCAGACAAGATGGATGGATCCACTGAAGGTTCCTTTGCAGCAACCCATGTGGTTTTGGGGTACTGCTCAGGTTTCCAGTAAGAGACATCAGCATTCATTTTCCTTTCGAACCCTAGACCCTCTTTCCTAGGGTTTCAGTTCAGGATCTGCCTTTTGAGGACATCACATAGTGTCTGATGCCCTTTGAGACTTTTGTACATCCCTGTTTCAAGCAATGTCTTCAACCTAACATTTTCATCAGCAATAGCAGTGGTATCCTCAGTAGAGGGGCTAGTTACCACATCAACAGTTGAAGATATTGCAATAGTAGCAGCAGTAGAATATCCAGCAACAGAAGTAACGTTGTCACGCTCAATGCATTTAAGACATGGTGGTTCAAATCCTTCCTGAGCAGAACTGATCTATTTGGCGCGAAGTGACTCATTTTCCTTTTGAAGATCTTCATGAGCCGCTCTCAATTTCTCAAGGTCTTGCTTCCTCTGAAGATAATCATAGGAAAGATTTTCATGAGTTGTTGAGAGCATTTCATGACGACTTTCAAGTTCCTCATACTTAACATGAAGATTTTTTATGTCTTCAATTAAGGACTGAGATCGAGTCATTTCAGCGTCTAACAGGTCATCACTTTTGTCTAACAGTTTTTGAATATGTTCCATAGCTTTCTGTTGTTCAGTTGCAATTTTAGCAAGTGTTTTGTAGCTGGGTTTGGAACCACAATCAGAGTCATCTTCACTGGATGTTTGATAGTGAGTAGTGCGTGTGTTTACCTTGGCACCGCGTGCCATGAAGCAGTAGGTGGGAGCGGAGTAGTCCTTGTCATTTGCATCGGCATCGGTGATGAAGTCATTGTCTTCAGTGTTGAAGATGGACTTGGCAACGTATGCTGTAGCCAGACTTGCAATGCCAGAATTGGACTCCTCCTCAGACTCCACCTCCGCCTCCTCAGAAGCGGACTCCTCCTCTGAATCCATTTCCTTGCCAACAAATGCACGAGCCTTGCCAGATGAGCTCTTCTTGTGTGATGAAGACTTTGAGGAAGACTTGGAAGAAGACTTTGAGTATTTCTTCTTCTTCTTCTTCTTCTTCTTCTTCTTCTTCTTCTTCTTCTTGTCGTCAGAATCATACTCCTTGCTCTTCTTCTTCTTCTTGTTCTCATTGTCCCACTGCGGACACTCAGAGATGTAGTGGCCAGGTTTCTTGCACTTGTGGCATGTTCTCTTCTTGTAGTCATGAGCAGAAGCTTCATCATTCCTTGAGCTTGATCGTGAAGACTTTCTGAAGCCTTTCTTCTTGGTGAATTTTTGGAACTTCTTCACAAGCATAGCAAGCTCCTTTCCAATGTCTTCAGGATCATCAGAACTGATGTCAGATTCTTCTTCAGATGAGGAGACAACTTTTGCCTTCAAGGCACGAGCTCGCCCATAATTGGGACCGTAGATATCTCTTTTCTTAGAAAGCTGAAACTCATGTGTGTTGAGCCTTTCAAGTATGTCAGACGGATCGAGTGTCTTGAAGTCAGGACGTTCTTGAATCATCAGGGCTAGGGTGTCAAACGAGCTGTCAAGTGATCTCAAGAGTGTCTTGACGACTTCATGCTTGGTGAGCTCAGTAGCGCCAAGGGCTTGAAGTTCATTTGTGATGTCAGTGAGTCGATCAAACGTGAGCTGAACATTCTCATTGTCGTTTCTCTTGAAGCGGTTGAAGAGGTTGCGGAGGACACTGATTCTTTGATCTCTCTGGGTTGAGACGCCTTCGTTGACCTTGGAGAGCCAGTCCCAGACTAGCTTAGATGTTTCCAAAGAACTCACACGGCCATACTGTCCTTTAGTCAGATGACCACAGATGATTTTCTTGGCAGTGGAGTCCAGTTGAACGAACTTCTTGACATCAGCAGCGGTGACACCTTCACCCGCCTTGGGAACGCCATTCTTGACGACATACCATAGGTCGACATCAATGGCTTCAAGATGCATGCGCATCTTATTCTTCCAGTAGGGATATTCAGTTCCATCGAAGACTGGGCACGCAGCGGAGACTTTGATTATCCCTGTAGTCGACATAGCTAAAACTCTAGGTGGTTAAACCGAATCACACAGAACAAGGGAGTACCTTGCTCTGATACCAATTGAAAGTGCTAGTGATCGACTAGAGGGGGTGAATAGGCGATTTTTATGAAAGTCTTCAAAACATGGAAGTTTCAAAGACAAACGATAGAAATAAACCTATTATCATGCAGCGGAAGATAGACTACACTAAGCAAGCCATAGTCAAGTATTCAATGAAGTGAAAGCACAACGACTAATAGCAGCTAGGCAGTATAGATCAGGTAGGAAGATAGTATGAAGCCAATCAGAACAAGCAGTCACTCAGTGAAGACAAAAGATAATGCAATCATACAATGACTTCACCAGTGCCAACAGTAAATAAAGGGGTGGGAAGGATAAAACCAGTGACTCGTTGAAGACAATGATTTGTTGGACCAGTTCCAGTTGCTGTGACAACTGTACGTCTGGTTAGGGAGGCTGAGATTCAACTCAGAAGACCGTGTCTTCACCTTATTCCCCTTAAGCTAAGGACACCCGGTCCTCGCCCAATCACTCTGGTAAGTCTTCAAGGCAGACTTCTAAACCTTCACAGACTTCGTTCACCGGCGATCCACAATGACTCTTGGATGCTCAAAACGTGACGCCTAACCGGCTGGAGGATTCACAGTCCTCAAGTGTAATAAGTCTTCAGATCACACAGACAGGAAGACTTAAGTGATGCCTAACACTCTTTGGCTCTGGGTGTTTAGGGCTTTATCCTCGCAAGGAATTCTCTCTCAAGGGCTTCGAGGTGGGTTGCTCTCAAACGACAAAAGCCGTACACTAACTCTGAGCAGCCAACCATTTATGGTTGTAGGGGGTGGGCTATTTATAGCCACTAGGCAACCCGACCTGATTTGTCCGAAATGACCCTGGGTCACTAAGGAACTGACACGTGTTCCAACGGTCAGATTTCAAACACACACGGCAACTTTGTTTGGACTACAAGCAAAGCTAACTTATCCAACTCTGAATAAGATTTGCTCTCATAGTATTCACTCGAAGACATAGGATTTTGGTTAAGCATCACTTCAGTCATTCAGAGTGGTTCTCTTGGACCCCACTTAACAGTACGGTGGTTTCTATGACTCAACAAAGAAGAAAAAGAACGACGAAATAACTAAGTCTTCACGCTCCATAGTCTTCACGCGATATCTTCTCTTGTCATAGTCTTCAATGTGAATGTCTTCACATACCACCTTTGACTTCAATGTCTTCATACATTTTTAGGGGTCATCTTTGGTAGGAAAACCGAATCAATGAGGGACTTCTACCTGTGTTATCCTACAATTCTCACAAACACATTAGTCTCTCAACCAGGTTTGTCGTCAGTACTCCAAAACCAACTAGGGGTGGCACTAGATGCATTTACAGGATTACAGTCACATCCCAGACAACACTACCGACCGGAATAATTCGCGGGGGAAGCCACGGTTTCGAAGATAGCCAGAAGTTCGGGTTCGTACACAGGGAAGTTCATGCTCGTTACCTTGGAAGTTCAGGTTGTGATCAAAATATTATTCGGATCCCGTGATCAGAATAGTGTTTATGTATATACTACAACATAGATATGCAAAACTATCAAGACTAAGCTCATGATAAATTAAGTTCAATTAATCAAATTACTAATGAACTCCCACTTAAATAAACATCCCTCAAGTTCATCTAAGTGATACATGATCCAAATTAACCAACCCATGTCCGATCATGGCGTGAGATGGGGTAGTCATCAATGGCGAACATCTCTATGTTGATCATATCTACTATATGACTCACGACTGAACTCGGAAGACAATATGACTAAGAAATGTTGGACTCAAGATCCATCATGCGAGTGTTGTCCCGCTATTGAGTCAATTGACCACATCATTCTTCGTTGCAGAGCTGCTTAGTAAATTTGGCATGAAATTGGTAATAGTCAAAGGGCAGCGACAACAAACAGAATGACTTTGTGTAGGAAGTCAGTGTCTCTACCGATCTCTTAGCTTGGCATGTCATATTTTCTTATTGCGCTTCTAAGCTTTGGCATGCGCAGAATAGACAGGTATTCAATGCTCATACAAAGCCTGCTGCTATCCTTTCCCAAGAGATTGCTAAACTACTAATGCCTTGGACTTGCAAAACAGTTAGAGAAGAGGAAAAAGCTTCAATGCTCCACTCGGCCAACCAATTTGCCGTCTAATATTTGCTCTTTTTTTCTGCTTCCTCTTGTTGCTTTCTTTCTCTCCGGTTTGCTGTTTCATTGCTCTGTGTTTGGTAATGGCCGTTTCGTTGTCGCATTTACTTTGTGTGGTACTTGTTTTTTAGCTGCGCTCTCCTATCCCTTTTCGGAGCCCATGTAACTGTTGGCCCCATCGGC
This sequence comes from Triticum urartu, assembly GCF_003073215.2. Taxonomy (NCBI): domain Eukaryota; kingdom Viridiplantae; phylum Streptophyta; class Magnoliopsida; order Poales; family Poaceae; genus Triticum; species Triticum urartu. Next base: position 232,983,302 of record NC_053027.1, on the reverse strand, counting down.
CGTTTGAATATAGGGAAACACTTAAATTCATCCGAATGATTTCTGGAAGAAATCAGCCTGGTCGTATGCGCGTCGCACGTCCATGGCCCACCCACGTTGATGCATCTCGCGCTCGGTCAACAAGCCAGCCCTAGCCTCACATGCCGCATCTTTTTTCGTTTGCTGGACCGCACCCTTCCTTCCTTACTTATCCTACCACGCCCCACGGGCGACCCTGATGAGTCTCGCCGGATTTTTTTCTCCGCCACATCCGGCGAGAGGCATTGGAGGCTCGCGGCGGCCCCTCTCCTATTGCAGCCACCACGCCGTCGATGCTCGCAACATGCCTCATCTCTGCTTCGCAGCACCATACAAGCAAAGCCACTCATCCTCACAGGAGCGGGCGCCGGTTTCCAACCCTGCTGGTCTATGCAGCAGCGCCACCGCTGCGGCCGGCCAGCCCCTGTACTACATTCCGATGCGAGCCTCCAATGGTGCAGCATTCTGATTCCTAGAAGCCAGTCGGGGATGCAACAGAGCGCCGGGGTAAATGAAGCTTCATCGTGGATGAAATGGAGCGCCACCAAAGTGGCCGGGACTGCAATGGAGCTTCGCGGAGCGTCCACGGTGCTGCGTTGAAGCGCCGCCGAGCTCGCCGGGACTGCAATGGAGCTTTGCGGAGCGTCGCCCGTGCTGCGTTGAAGCGCCGCTGAGGTTGCCGGGAATGCAATGGAGCTTCGCGGAGCGCCGCCGGTGCTGCGTTGAAGCACCGCCGAGGTGGCGGGGACTGCAATGGAGCTTCGAGGAGCGTCGACGGTGCTGCATTGAAGCGTCGTTGAGGTCGCCGGGACTGCAATGGAGCTTCGCGGAGCATCACCGGTGCTGCGTTGAAGCGCCGTCGAGGTCGCCGTAAATGCAATGGAGCTTTGCGGAGCGTCGCCGGTGCTGCGTTGAAGCACCGCTGAGCTCGCGGGGATTGTAATGAAGCTTTGTTGAGCGTCGCTGGTGCTGCGTTGAAGCGCCGCCGAGATCGCCGGGGATACAATGGAGCTTCGCAGGGTGTCGCCCGTGCTGCGTTGAAGCGCCGCCGAGGTCGCCGAGGCTACAATGGAGCTTCGCAGGGTGTCGCCCGTGCTGCGTTGAAGCGCCGCCAAGGTCGCCGGGGCTACAATGGAGCTTCGCAGAGTGTCGCTGGTGCTGCGTTGAAGCGTTGTCGGGGTTGCCGGGGCTGCAATGGAGCGCCGCCGAGGTCACCGGGGCTGCAATGGAGCTTCGCTGGGCTGTCGGCAGTGCTGCGTTGAAGCATTTTGCCGTGCTCGGTGTCGCCATGGAGCAGCACCCAGTGGCTCCCGGTGTTGTGATGCGACAGTCGCCGGTGGCTCTTGGAGCTGCAGCTCGCCGGCGACACCAGTGCTGCGAGGTCACTGACACAAATGCCACTGTGGGTGCATCAGTTCTCAGAGTCACCGCTGGTTTCTCTACAGAGAAGGCGTGGTGTGGATGGGAGTCAAGAGAAGAACAGAAGAACAGACAAGGGATGTGTTGCGGCGATCAACGACCACCAGCGCGCCAGATCGGACGACTAATTAGGCAGATGATTTTTCTATAGGAAATCATCCGCCTGATTCCTAGCAGCCGCCTTGAATATAAGGCAGAGATCGCTGCCTTTCAGCTAAAATTTCTTTTGACTAAAAACTTGGAGGCCGGCTAAAAGAATGTAGCTTTTTTTAAGGTTAATGGGCCGGGCTAAAAAGAATCTAGCTAATGGGCCACATCCCAGAATCTATCCCTTTCGCCTATAACGACAAGCCCAAGCCCAACCCCTGCAAAAAGGACAAGCCCAACCCCTAACTAGAAAGACACCCCACCCCACCTTCTTCAATTTTGTCTCCTCCTTCTCTCTTTGAGAGTGAGCTTTTCACAATTTTAATTTTAGTCCCGTGACGAAAATGAGAAATAATAACATGCAACATATTCAATGAAATTTTTTAATATAAGTGGACCAATTGGTGTTTATTAGAGATAAAAACATTAACGATAATTGTATGTTTTATGAGACAAATGGCAAGGAAACTGCACAAGAGAAAGGCTAAAGGAGTTCTACTTAAACCGGATATATCTCAAGTGTTTGATTCGCTTTCATGATCGTTCCTTTTTGAGGTGTTGCGCGAGAAAGATTTTTCGCACATTGGCAAGCTAAAGTAATCACTCTCCTCACAGCTACGAGTTCTAAGGTGGTGGTAAATGGTTGCACAAGAAAGAAATTTATGCACGCTCGTGGGTTGCGACAAGGAGATTCGTTATCGCCCCTTCTCTTTGAGATTGCAATAGATTTGCTCACCTCTCCGATCATCCGAGCACATGAGTTGGGCGTGGTTAGTGCCATGTCGGGTTGTTCACCACTTCATATATTGTCCATGTATATTGATGACGTTGCTCTGTTTTCCAGGCCTATGACTTCCGATATGATATTTATCAAAGGGGCGCTACGAACTTTCGGCAATGCTCGTGATCTTTGCCAAGTTAACCACGATAATGATACGAGGACAGTTGGCTAACAAGGAGTTGCTGTAGGTTGTCCGTGGCAGATGTAGGATTTCTCATGCAAGTATCTGGGTCTTTAGCTCTCAATAGCAGCTAACTAGGTATGAATGGCAGCCCATAGTTCATTTAGATGTCGAACTTTTTATCAAGTGGGTTGGCGGGAGAGCTTAGTTGCCAGGTTCGGTCGTCGAATTATGGTTAACAACGTATTAGGCCTACTCTAATTTAAAGATGATTTGTCCATGATGGTGCACAAAACAAAAGATAGCCTCCACCCCTTTATTAAGAATTTTGTAGCGTCATAGAGAGTCTGTTGCTAACTTCCAACTCTTTTTAGTTTGTATTAGCAAATGTGCTCGTGCCCTCACATCCTCACTTATTCACGGCGAACAAGATCAATAGAGGCAACGAGCTTGGTCATCACACTCCAGCATGTCGCTTTCACGAGCCCCTCCCATGATGATGTAGAGTGGAACCCTAATGGCCGATCTTTCACGAAATGGAGAGGATTTCCCTAGCACTACTAGGGAAAAATCTAGCAGTAGCACTGGTTTTTGGGCTAGCAATAGCGCGGGAGACCACGCTACTACTACGGTGCTACAGCTAAAGGCTAGCAGTAGCGTTGGTTCACCACGCCACTACTAGCCCTACTTAGCAGTAGCGCTTTATTAGGAACGCGCTACTGTAGTTACTATTATTACGTATTCTATTTCTTTTTTATTTTATGTCGTATTCGTACACCTTATACAAGTTTTTATACAGTAGCAATTTAGAGATTGTTATTACATCATAATGAGTTATTACATATTCTCCATCCACTTGAAACTAATCCGCGGTTCTTTCACCCAATGAAATAATAACTCATCATCATTGTCATCATCATCATATCATTAACAACTTATCATCATAATACATCATTGTCATATAACAACTCATCATCATCATCATTTTCGTCCATGAGACATCATATAACAACTTGGTCACTAGTTATAATAACAACTCCTCCTCATCATCATCATAATACTCATAATCATTACTCCTCAGCGTCACCATCAACTTTAACACATTGTAGCACATAATAAAAACTTCTCATCATCATCATAGTCATATATAATCAACACTAACTAATTGTTCTTAATACCTAGGGCCTACTCCTCTCTCCTAGGTAAAATACCGTAAGATAGATAAACCGGTCCATCTCCATAATGGAGAATGGAGATAAACCTATCTCCAACTTGTGGCTTGCGCACATTCATTTTGTCTCCAATTAGTTGCGTGTGCGCATTTATCACTTTGCTCCATTCTTTGATTTTGAGCATTCCATCGTTTGAAGAAATTGGGTATGCACTGTGGTAAGCCTTCGAAGGAGTTAGTCGTAAGCTAACCAAATGCATATCACCTTCGATAAACATCAAGTCAGGCAGAACCTCCTTCGGGAGCCTCTGTTGAAAAACATAATAGTAACATATATAGTTAGCAATGTAGTTTACTTAAGAATAATGTATGGAATGAAGTTACCATCATTAACAAAATCTTACCAAGTTTTTGGCAATGAAGTTACCATTAAGCAATTTATGGACTAGTGGCACGTATCTAGTATAATTTGGGCTGATAGTGTGATTGGTTTTAAAGGCCTCAACATCTTCTATGAATGAGACAAGATAACCTTTCTCCTCACAATTAAGCTTGGAGTCATAGTTGTAGTATGTGTTGTCTACAACCTTCCGAGTATTTCTTGAAGATAAGAAATAAGCTGACAATTATAAATAAATAAGTTTAGTACCGACGAACATCAAATATTTTTAAATTAACAATATAAATTACTGAACTTAACAAATTAGTTTGACAAACTCACATCTAGGAAAAACTGGAGGCATATCCACATCCACCCAGATGTCGATATTATCATCATCATCATAATCTTGGGGACGAATATCAAATCTTATTTGCATTCCCTCCTCAAATCCATATGCCTTGTAGAGAGCTTCCCAATTAGAGCAACTGAAATGTGAGTGATTGACCGCATTGTATAGCTTAACCAGAAATTCATAACCATGTTTAGTTCTTAAGTGAGCCCTCCTCGTCTCCACATTCTCAAAGTCATCTAAACCAAAACCAAGCTTCTCCAATATATATGGTCTAGCATGGCACGAGATGTACTGATCGAATTGAAAAAAATCCAAAAATTACACATTGAACAAAAGAAGCACAAGTGATGATATTAATTACGATGAAAGGCTTGTCGTTGCATACTGTACAAACATCAAAGGTCTCTTCCAGCATATCATTTTGCAGGTGAGAAAACCCGTCGCACAAACCCGGTCATCATAGCAGTACCCGCACTCCCAGATCCCATCGTCATCAAACATCTCCTGTGTTCAAAATTCAAAGATTATAACTCGATGGCAAAACCCAAAATGGCGTCAAATGCTCTTTCCGGCATTTCAACGCACTCGATATTTCCTATATTATAGCACAAGCCATACCAAAATTCACGGAAAAATTAGGCATCACCTTTGCTAAAAAAGGACCCATTGAGCGCCTGAAATTTGCCGTAACGGAAATTAATCAACACTCCGGCAAAATATAGGCCACTCGGAGGTGTTCCCTGCAAACATGGCTACTTGGGCAAGCACATATCCTATTTGAGCAACACTAGATATACATGCTTATATCTACATCATATGAGCATTCAAACTTGATGGTCATTGCATTCCAATGGTTGAAAATATGAACAAAACATTTCAAAATATCTTATGTATAATCCTAACATAACTAAATATGCAAATATAGGTCTCTCTTTCTAAACTAGTTCTATGAAGCACTTACAAAATAAACTAGTTCTATGAAGCACTTACAAAATAAACTAGTTCTATTAACTACTTACTAAATAAACTAGTTCTATTAAGCACTTACTATAAATAAACTAGTTCTATTGAGCACTTACTATAAATAAACTAGTTCTATTGAGAACTTACTATAAATAAACTAGTTATATTAACCACTTACTAAATAAACTATTCTATTAAACACTTGCTAAAAATTCTAGTACCCTAGTTCTACCCTAAATTTTCTTACTTCTATTACTAAATTTAATATCTAAAAATTTATATTCTTAATACCTAAAAATTTCTACATTAAGTGGAGGGAGTAGGAACAAAGGGAGGGGTGAGTGAGGGTGGAGAGGGAGGGAGGGATCGGGAGAAGGACGAGGCAGGGAGGGAGGTGGGAGGGAGGAGGCGGGGGAGTGGGAGAGGGAGGGATCGTGAGAAGGACGAGGCAAGGACGGAGGTGGGAGGGAGGAGGCGGGGGAGGAGGGAGAGGGAGGAAGGGATCGGAAGAGGGACGATGTAACGCCCCGTATGTAACTTGCCATATTTGTATTCCAACTCTTGCCATTTCGGCACTAAGTTATGATATTCCCTCGTGGTTGGGTTTTGTCTTTGTTTTGCTTTTGTCCTTGTCATGCATCTCATATCATGTCATCATGTGCATCGCATTTGCATACGTGTTCGTCTCATGCATCCGAACATTTTCCCCGTTGTCCGTTTTGCATTCCGGCACTCCTACGTCCTCCAGCGTCCCCTTTTGCCTCTTTTCGTGTGCGGGTGTTAAACATTCTCGGATTGGACCGAGACTTGCCAAGCGGCCTTGGTATACTACCGGTAGACCGTCTGTCAAGTTTCGTGCCATTTGGACTTTGTTTGATACTCCAACGGTTAACCGAGGAACCGTAAAGGCCTCGTGTGTGTTGCAGCTCAACACCTCTCCAAAGTGGCCCAAAACCCACCAAAACCCCCTCCACCCTCTCGGTCGTTCGATCACGATCGCGTGTCCGAAAACCGCACTCCATTTGGAGTCTCCTAGTTCCTTCTATGTATAAATAGGCCTCCACCTCCTTCATTTTTGGGTCCAAACCCTAAAAACTTCCCCTCTCCGCGCCGGACGTGTCCGCCCGCCGCCGGACACGCCCGCGCCGCCGCCCGCGTCCAATCGCAGGCCGACACGTGTCGCCGCCCTGCCACCGACCACGCGGCCCGTGGCCGGCCCTCCCGCGCCCCGACCCGGGCCGCGCCCCGCCGCACGCGCCGCTCGCGCCCTCCGCCGCCTGTCGCCGCCGGCCACCGCGCCGCCCCGCTGCCTCACGCGCCGACCGCCGCCTCTGACGAGCCGGTGCAGCTCCGTCGCACCTCCGCCGCGTCCGCCGGCGACCTCCTCCGCCTCCCCGCGCCGAGATCCGGCCGGATCCGGCGAGATCCGGCCCGGGCCCCACCTTCTCCGGTCACCTCGAGCAACTCCGGCGAACTCCCCGACCATCCTCGGTTCGCATGCGCGGTGGATCTGGATCTAAGAAGAAACCCTAGGGGTTGACCTCGTTTTCCCCCTAAGTCTGCATTATTTTCTAGCACATTTCATCATGCCATATCTCATCATCCGTAGCTCCGTTTTGCGCGTATGATATATCAAATTGTTCGTCTGGATGTGATCTTCATTTCATTCCATTGCACCATGCTTGTTTGAGTTCATCTTGATGCCCTAAATGCGGTTGCAAGAGTGCTATATAATGTTAGTTCCTGATTCTTATCAGATTATGGACATTTGTCATTTTTGCCATGTTTAATGTGTGCCTCCTATGAACTTGAGCCCTACATGTGTTTTGGGATATGCCATGTCATCTTTACAGGGGTGTATGCCATGTATTTTTGTGATCAATGTGGTGACTAGCACAAGCATGCAAAGTATCTCTCGTGATGTTGCTGTTTTCAGGGACTTAGAATTCTTCTAAGTCTTTTCCCTGATGTTATTTTTATGCCATGTATTCTTGTTGCTACAGAGTGATCCATGCCTCTTTTGAGCATGTTCAGTAAGGATGATTTTGAGATATTGTTATGTTCTATCCATCCATGTCTTTGTTTGCAATTATGGAGTACCCTAGCATGATTCAATCTTGCTCTACTGTTGCTATAAAATGTTCCTGGCAGATTGTTTACGTGTTAATCAATTTTGCCGAGGTTGTTGTAGTTGATCCATGCATGCTATGAGATTGTTCTTGCCATGGTTAGCTTCTTGATCATGTCTTCTTGCTGGGTGTATGCTTAGTTTGTCATGAAATGCCTTGTGGTGAGTGCATCGAGCTCGCAAACATGCCTACGTAACTCTGTTTTTGCCATGTCCAGTTTTCTGCTAAGTCTGAATCTGTTAACGAAACTTGCTATGTTTACATGGGTGCCATCATGTCTTCTGATCACTTTTGGCTTATGGTCAGTAAGGGACTTTTGTTATATGCTTTGAGTAGTTTCATGCCATGCCTTGATTTTCCATGATATGTTCCTGTAGCATGTTGCTATCTTGCTCTAAACTTTGCTTCCTGATGTTAAATCCTGACATGTTATTTTCACTAAGTCTGTGAACCTGATATCTTTTGCACTTTTGCCATGATTGTTTGAACCTGCTATTGAGTGATTTAGCCGTAGCTCAGTGTTCATATTTTGTCAAGCATCTTGAGTGGATCACTGGCATGTGCCTTGTTGCTATGTTAGAGTGCAGTAGCTTAGTTTTCTTGTTGCATTTTAGATGGCATCGTGATGTTAATTGCAGGTTAGTGCCATTATTGTTTTGCTTGCCATTTGCAAACCGTGCATCCGATTCCGGTGATCTTTATATCGATTTCGACCGAAATCAACTCATCTTTCCAGCGGCTCTCTTGGTTTGCCAAGTTGAGGCCTGGTTCAACCTTTTCCTTCCGGAGCATGCATATGCATTGCATTTCACATCCCGCATATCATGCCATGTTTTGCATCATGTTGCTTGCGCGTTGCACCGTGGTTGATCGTGGTTCCCTTTGCTTGTGTTCTTGCTTTGAGTAGAGCCAGGAGACGAGTACGTGATCGAGGAACCCGTTGAGTATGCTTACGAGGATCAAGCTTACGTCAACTCGGAGAACTTTGTAGGCAATATGACCATAACCTCGAAATCACTTCTATCTTTGCTTGCTAGTTGCTCGCTCTTTTGCTATGCCTATGCCGCGATACCTACCACATGCTATTTCATGCCTCCCATATTGCCATGTCAAACCTCTAACCCACCTTGTCCTAGCAAACCGTTGTTTGGCTATGTACCGCTTTGCTCAGCCCCTCTTATAGCGTTGCTAGTTGCAGGTGAAGATTGGAGTTTGTTCCTTGTTGGAACATGTTTATTGTTGGGATATCATTATTATAACTTGTTTACTTTAATGCACCTATATGCTTGGTAAAGGGTGGAAGGCTCGGCCTTATGCCTGGTGTTTTGTTCCACTCTTGCTGCCCTAGTTTCCGTCATACCGGTGTTATGTTCCTTGATTTTGCATTCCTTACGCGGTTGGGTTATAGTGGGAACCCCTTGACAGTTCGCCTTGAATAAAACTCCTCCAGCAAGGCCCAACCTTGGTTTTACCATTTGCCACCTAACCTTTTTCCCTTGGGTTTCGCGGACTCGAGGGTCATCTTTATTTTAAACCCCCCGGGCCAGTGCTTCTCTAAGTGTTGGTCCAATCTGAGCGATGTCTGGTGCCCCCTGGGAAACCAGGGTCTATGCCACCCGACGTCTGGCTCATCCGGTGTGCCCTGAGAACGAGATATGTGCAGCTCCTATCGGGATTTTTCGGCACATTCGGGCGGCTTTACTGGTCTTGTTTTACCATTGTCCAAATGTCTTGTAACCGGGATTCCGAGGCTGATCGGGTGGTCCTAGGAGAAGGAATATCCTTCGTTGACCGTGAGAGCTTGTGATGGGCTAAGTTGGGACACCCCTGCAGGGTTTTGAATTTTCGAAAGCTGTGCCCGCGGTTATGGGCAGATGGGAATTTGTTAATGTCCGGTTGTAGAAAACCTGAAACTTAACTTAATTAAAATGAATCAACAGCGTGTCTAGCCGTGATGGTCTCTTTTCGGCGGAGTCCGGGAAGAGAACACGGTCTCGTGTTATGCTTTAACGTAAGTAGTTCTAGGATCACTTCTTGATCATAGATTCTCGAACGTGCTTTGCCTTCTCTTCTTGCTCTCTTTTGCGTATGTTAGCCACCATATATGCTAGTGCTTGCTGCAGCTCCACCTCATACCTTTTACCTACCCATAAACTTAAATAGTTTTGATCGCGAGGGTGTGAGATTGCTGAGTCCCCGTGACTCACAGATTACTTCCAAAACCAGATGCAGGTGCCGATGATGCCGTTCTAGGGGATGCGACTGAACTCAAGTGGGAGTTCGATGAGGACTCAGGATGTTACTACGTTTCCTTTCCAGACGATCAGTAGTGGAGCCCAGTTGGGGCGACCGGGGATCTTATGCATTTGGGGTTGTCTTTATTTTGGTTCCGTAGTCGGACCTTGATTGTATCTGGATGATTGTAATGCTATATTTATGTATTGTGTGAAGTGGCGATTGTAAGCCAACTCTGTACCTCTTTCTTATTCAATACCTGGAATGTGTAAAGATTACCCCTCTTGCGACATGCCTACAATGCGGTTATGCCTCTAAGTCGTGCTCCGACACATGGGGGATATAGCCGCATCGTGGGTGTGACAAGTTGGTAATCAGAGCCTTCCCCGACTTAGGAGCCCCCTGCTTGATCGAATCGTTGGCGTTGTTGATTCTAGAAAAATGTTTTGTCTTTTAGGATTATATATATCAGAGAGTAGGATTTTTGTACTCCTCGGTCCCTTCGTCACTCTGGTGAGGCATCCTGACGTAGAGTTTTGACTCCTCTCTTCTCAAATTTCACTAAAAAAAATTTAGGATCATGCGGGTACCTTGGAATCATTCCGATGGTTTTGTGACGAGAACATTGTTCTTGGTGCCTCCTGACATTTAGGGGTTGTGGAAGTGTCCCAGGGAGTTGAGCTCCGAGGTGTTGTCATCACAATTTTATCGTTGCAGTTTTGGAATACCTAAGTTTCGCCGACATCGAAAATCTCTTTTTATGCAGTTGTTGGTGAGATAACCTCGACGCCACCCAGTACTGGGGCAGGAGTTCGGGAGTATTGCCATAACTTGTATAACGGATGATTTTCGAAGGTTGAGTTAAATGATTTCCGAAAGTTTCTTGGTTATGTGTTGAAGGATGGATACAGCTGGATGTAGGATTTGCTAGTTTTGGGTGAGATATTATGCTTCCCCTGTATCCCCAACACCTGATTGCATAACCAGAAAGTTTCGGGAGTTTCATAGGTCGGAATTCATGTAGCTCTAGTATTTCTTCCGCAGATATTTGGTTTGTGATTGGGTAATCCTCACAAAGTATTTGTTCATGTCCGTACCTTGTTGTTTTATTCATCTACCTCTATCTAAGTGGCTTCTCAATTTATGGAAGTGTGATCATTTAATTTGGAATTCATTCGTTCATTCTTATTCGAATGTTAAGACTATATGTTGCAATTTCGATCCATTTGATTCAGCTTGAATATATGTCTTTCAAGATGCTAATGGATGTCACCCTCTTCAGGATGGCTCCTCCAACGCGTCAGAATCTAGAACCGCCGCCACCACCTCCACCTCCGGAGGCATGGCAAGCTGTGATGGCCGCTACCAACGCCAACACGTAGCTGATTATGCAACTCTTGCAAGAGCACAACCAAGGAAATCAAGGCCATGGCAACAATCAAACTCAGTTTGCTACCCTCAACCAGTTCCTCGCAAACCAGCTAAAGACCTTCAGTAAATGTGCCGAGGCCACAGACGCTGATGATTGGCTCGTGAATATCTGCAAACATTTTGAGTGCAGCAATGTCAGGCCTGAGGACTTTGTCAAGTTTGCTTCGTTCCAACTCAAAGACCAATCTGCTGAGTGGTATCAGCAATACAAAGATTCTAGAGGAGGTCGTGTGATTACCTAGGATGATTTCCGCCAAGACTTCAGAACTCACCACATTCCTCAGAGTGTTGTTGAGAGTAAGCGTGAGGAGTTCCGCAATCTGAAGCAAGGCAGCTTGTCTGTTTACCAATACAACATCATGTTCCAGAAGCTCACTCGTTTCGCCAAGCAAGACGTCCCTGACGAGAAGAGCATGATTTATCAGTTCAGAGGTGGCCTCAGAGAAGATATACAACTAGCCCTCGTGCTTTTTGAGCCGAAAAAGTATGATGAGTTCTACAATATGGCACTAAAGCAAGAGGCTGCTCAGCTCAAGTGCGATGCTTCCAAGAAGAGAGTCAGGGATGCAACTCCTTCTTCTTCAACTCAAGTGGCAACTAAGCAGCAAAAGTATTGGTTGCCTCCTCCTCCGTTTCGTCAGCCTTATCAGCAGAAGAGCAAAGGTGGCAATGGATCTTCCCACCCACCCAACCCAGGCTATCAGAACAAGGCTTCGTCTCATGCTCCAAGGTCAAGTGCTCCGTATCACCGTCCACTCTCAGAGGTCACGTGCAACAAGTGTCAGCGGAGGGGTCACTATGCAAACAAATGCTTCAACCAGAGGCATCTTCTGCCTCCTCCTCCTCTGTGATCTGCTAGCAATGCAGTGATCAAGCATAATCCCAAGCATGTCAAGGTTAACATGATGAACGCAGCTCAGGCAGAGGACTCGTCAGAAGTGATCATGGGTAACCTTCCAGTTAACTCTATTCCAGCAAAAGTTCTTTTTGATATTGGTGCATCGCATTGTTTCATTTCTAAACCGTTTGCATCAAAGTATGAGTGTGATTATCAACATTTGCCAAGAACTTTATCAATTGTGTCCCCGGGCAAGCAAATGTCAGCTAATATCTGTGTCCCGGATGTTTCAATCATGATGGGCGACTACAAATTTCTAGCTTCTCCTATTGTTCTTGGTGAGTCAGATATTGATCTAATTCTTGGCATGGACTGGCTTTCTAAGCACAAGGCTCAACTTGATTGTGCTGCCAGGCAGATTCAATTGACACACTCGTCTGAGGATGTGATCGTCTTTGCCGCTCGTGATGATACCATTCGACTGTTTTCTCTCAATGAGAAGGGCGAGTTGGATGCCATCTCTCAGATTCCAGTCGTTTGTGAATATCAAGACGTCTTTCCAGAAGAGCTTCTAGGAATGCCTCCTCACCGGCCAGTTGAATTCGTCATCGATCTTGAGCCTGACACGGAACCTGTTTGCAAACGTCCTTACAAGCTTGGACCGAAAGAGTTGAAGGAGCTGAAGAAACAACTCAATGAACAAGAGCGTATGGGTCTCATCCGACCAAGTTCTTCTCCATGGGGTTGTGGTGTTCTTTTTGTCAAGAAGAAGGATGGAACGGACCGACTTTGTGTCGACTACCGTCCATTGAACAAGAAGACCATAAAGAACAAGTACCCACTTCCCAACATCAATGAGCTTTTCGAACAACTCAAACGTGCTCAAGTATTCTCCAAGCTTGACCTCCGTATGGGCTATCATCAGATTCGCATTCGTGAAAAAGATATCCCCAAGATAGCTTTCAGAACAAGCTATGGTTCATATGAATACACTGTCATGTCTTTCGGCCTTGTCAATGCTCCTCCAACATTCTCTCGCATGATGAACTTCATCTTCAACCCCTACACAAATGACTTCGTCTTGGTCTATCTCGATGACATTTTGGTCTTTTCCAAGAACAAGGAGGATCATGCCAAGCACTTGAGATTGGTTCTGGACAAACTCAGAGAACATCAGTTCTATGCGAGGTTTTCAAAGTGCGAGTTTTGGCTCGATGAGGTTCTCTACCTTGGACATATCATCTCCGCCAAGGGCATAGCTGTTAATCCTCAGAAGGTGTCTGCAATTGTGAATTGGGAACCACCTCAGAATGTGAAGCAGCTCCGCAGCTTCCTTGGGCTCGCAAGCTATTATTGAAGATTCGTTGAGAATTTCTCTAAGATCGTGAAACCTCTTTCCAACCTTCTCCAGAAGCATGTGAAGTATGTCTGGACACCTGAATGTGACGTAGCTTTCAACACCCTCAAAGAGAAGTTAGTCACAGCTCCAGTTCTGACTCCTCCTGATGAATCCAAACCATTCGAGGTTTTCTGTGATGCTTCCCTGCAAGGTCTCGGTGTTGTGTTAATGCAAGAGAAGAAAGTTGTGGCCTATACCTCTCGCCAGTTGAAGCCCAACGAAAAGAACTACCCCACTCATGACCTCGAGTTAGCGGCAGTTGTCCATGCTCTTTTAACATGGAGACATCTCTTGTTGGGAAGGAAAGTGGACATCTTCACTGATCATAAGAGCCTCAAGTACATCTTCACTCAGCCCAACCTCAACCTCAGGCAGACTCGTTGGGTCGAGATGATTCAAGAGTATAATCCGAGTATTGAATATACTCCAGGAAAGGCCAATGTCATTGCTGACGCTTTGAGCAGGAAGGCTTACTGCAACAGTTTGATTCTCAAGCCCTATCAACCGGATCTTTGTGAAGCTTTCCGCAAACTTAATCTCCAAGTTGTTCCTCAAGGATTCCTTGCCAACCTCCAAGTCTCTCCTACTTTGGAAGATCAGATTCGTGAGGCTCAACTTCTTGATGCTATGGTGAAGAAGGTGAAGATTGGGATTGCCAAGAGCCAACCCAAGTACAAGTGCTATCGCCTTGATGACAACGATACTCTATTCTTCGAGGATCACATTGTTGTTCCTAAGGGTGACCTTCGTAAAGTCATTATGAACGAGGCTCACAATTCACTCCTTCCTATTCATCCTGGAAGTGCAAAGATGTACCATGACCTTAAGCAGTCGTATTGGTGGACTCGAATGAAGCGCGAGATTGCTCAGTTCGTGAATGAATGTGATGTCTGCAGAAGAGTGAAAGCAGAACACCAATGACCAGCTGGTCTCCTCCAACCTCTTGCCATTCCAGAATGGAAGTTTGACCATATTGAGATGGACTTCGTGACTGGATTTCCAAAGTCCAAGCGTGGCAATGATGCTATCTTCGTTGTCATCGACAAACTCACTAAAGTGGCTCATTTTCTTCCTATCAAAGAATCTATCACAGCAGCTCAGTTGGCAGAGCTATATACCTCCAAGATTGTCTCCTTGCACAGCATTCCGCAGTTGATATCTTCAGATCGTGGAAGCATCTTTACTTCTAAGTTCTGGGATTCTTTTCAGAAGGCCATGGGCACCAACATTCGCTTCAGGACAGCTTTTCATCCTCAAACTAGTGGACAAGTCGAGAGAGTAAATCAAATTCTTGAAGATATGCTCAGGGCATGTGTCATTTCTTTCGGTATGAAGTGGGAAGATTGTCTTCCATATGCCGAGTTCTCCTACAACAACATCTTCCAAGCGAGTTCGGGCAAGGCCCCATTCGAGATTCTCTATGGCAGGAAGTGCCGTACTCCTCTTAATTGGTCAGAGACTGGTGAACGCCAACTTCTTGGCAATGACTTGATCACAGAGGCTGAAGAAATGTGCAAATTCATTCGTGAAAATCTCAAAGCCGCGCAATCGCGCCAGAAGAGTTACTATGATAGCAAGCATCGTGACTTGGCTTTCGAGATCGGAGACCATGTCTACCTCCGCGTCTCTCCAATGAAAGGTACTCGTCGCTTCGGTATCAAAGGGAAGCTTGCCCCTAGATACGTGGGTCCTTTCAAGATCATTGGCAAAAGAGGCGATCTCGCCTATCAACTTGAGCTTCCATCCAACTTTACAAACGTGCACGACGTGTTTCACGTGTCTCAACTTCGCAAGTGTTTCAAGACTCCTGACTGCACCATCAACTTTGAAGAGATTGATCTCCAAGAAGACTTGTCTTATCATGAGCATCCCGTTGCTATTCTTGAAGAAACTGAGTGCAAGACTCGCAACAAGTCTATCAAATTCCTGAAAGTGAAGTGGTCACATCATTCCGACCGTGAAGCCACCTGGGAACGTGAGGACCACCTCCGTTCCAAATATCCGGAGTTTTTCCAGTCCTAGATCTCGGGACGAGATCCTTTCGTAGTGGTGGAGTGTTGTAACGCCCCGTATGTAGCTTACCATATTTGTATTCCAACTCTTGCCATTTCTGGCACTAAGTTATGATATTCCCTCGTGGTTGGGTTTTGTCTTCATTTTGCTTTTGTCCTTGTCATGCATCTCGTATCATGTCATCATGTGCATCGCATTTGCATACGTGTTCGTCTCATGCATCCGAGCATTTTCCCCGTTGTCCATTTTGCATTCCAGCACTCCTACGTCCTCCGGCGTCCCCTTTTGCCTATTTTCATGTGCGGGTGTTAAACGTTCTCGGATTGGACCAAGACTTTCCAAGCGGTCTTGGTATACTACCGGTAGACCGCCTGTCAAGTTTCGTGCCATTTGGACTTCGTTTGATACTCCAACGGTTAACCGAGGAACCGTAAAGGCCTCGTGTGTGTTGCAGCCCAACACCTCTCCAAAGTGGCTCAAAACCCAGCTAAACCCCCTCCATCCTCTCGGTCGTTCGATCACGATCGCGTGGCCGAAAACCGCACTCCATTTGGAGTCTCCTAGCTCCTTCTAGGTATAAATAGGCCTCCCCCTCCTTCATTTTCGGGTCCAAACCCTAAAAACTTCCCCTCTCCGCGCCGGACGTGTCCGTCCGCCGCCAGGCACGCCCGCGCCGCCACCCGCGTCCAATCGCAGGCCGACATGTGTCGCCGCCCCACCACCGACCGCACCGGCCCGCCTGGCCCGTGGCCGGCCCTCCCGCGCCCCGACCCGGGCCGCGCCCCGCCGCACGCGCCACCCGCGCCCTCTGCCGCCTGTCGCCGCCGGCCGCCGCGCCGCCCCGCTGCCTCATGCACCGACTGCCGCCTCCGCTGAGCCGGCACAGCTCCGCCGCACCTTCACCGCGTCCTCCGGCGACCTCCGCCGCCTCCCCGCGCCGAGATCCGGCCCGGGCCCCACCTTCTCCGGCCACCTCGAGAAACTCCGGCGAACTCCCTGACCATCCTCGATTCGCGTGCGCACTGGATCTGGATCTGAGAAGAAACCCTAGGGGTTGACCTCGTTTTCCCCCTAAGTCTGCATTATTTTCTAGCACATTTCATTATGCCATATCTAATCATCCGTAGCTCCGTTTTGCGCGTATGATATATCAAATTGTTCGTCTGGATGTGATCTTCATTTCATTCCATTGCACCATGCTTGTTTGAGTTCATATTGATGCCCTAAATGCTTTTGCAAGAGTGCTATATAATGTTAGTTCCCGATTCTTATCAGATTATGGACATTTGTCATTTTTGCCATGTTTAATGTGTGCCTCCTATGAACTTGAGCCCTACATGTGTTTTGGGCTATGCCATGCCATCTTTACAGGGGTGTATGCCATGTATTTTTGTGATCAATTTGGTGACTAGCACAAGCATGCAAAGTAGCTCTCGTGATGTTGCTGTTTTCAGGGACTTAGAATTCTTCTAAGTCTTTCCCCTGATGTTATTTTTATGCCATGTATTCTTGTTGCTACAGAGTGATCCATGCCTCTTTTGAGCATGTTCAGTAAGGATGATTTTGAGATATTGTTATGTTATATCCATCCATGTCTTTGTTTGCAATTATGGAGTACCCTAGCATGATTCAATCTTGCTCTACTGTTGCTATAAAATGTTCCTGGCAGATTGTTTACGTGTTAATCAATTTTGCCGAGGTTGTTGTAGTTGATCCATGCATGCTATGAGATTGTTCTTGCCATGGTTAGCTTCTTGATCATGTCTTCTTGCTGGGTGTATGCTTAGTTTGTAATGCAATGCCTTGTGGTGAGTGCATCGAGCTCGCAAACATGCCTACGTAACTCTGTTTTTGCCATGTCCAGTTTTCTGCTAAGTCTAAATCTGTTAACGAAACTTGCTATGTTTACATGGGTGCCATTATGTCTTCTGATCCCTTGTGGCTTATGGTCAGTAAGGGACTTTTCTTATATGCTTTGAGTAGTTTAATGCCATGCCTTGATTTGCCATGATATGTTCCTGTAGCATGTTGTTATCTTGCTCTAAACTTTGCTTCTTGATGTTAAATCCTAACATGTTATTTTCACTATGTCCGTGAACCTGATATCTTTTGCACTTTTGGCATGATTGTTTAAACCTGTTATTGAGTGATTTAGCCGTAGCTCAGTGTTCATCTTTTGTCAAGCATCTTGAGTGGATCACTGGCATGTGCCTTGTTGCTATGTTAGAGTGCAGTAGCTTAGTTTTCTTGTTGCATTTTAGATGGTATCGTGATGTTAATTGCAGATTAGTGCCATTATTGTTTTGCTTGCCATTTGCAAACCGTGCATCCGATTTCGGTGATATTTATATCGATTTCGACCGAAATCAACTCATCTTTCCAGCGGCACTCTTGGTTTGCCAAGTTGAGGCATGGTTTAACCTTTTCCTTCCGGAGCATGCATATGCATTGCATTTCACATCCCGCATATCATGCCATGTTTTGCATCATGTTGCTTGCGCGTTGCACCGTGGTTGATCGTAGTTCCCTTTGCTTGTGTTCTTGCTTTGGTTAGAGCCGGGAGACGAGTACGTGATCGAGGAACCCGTTGAGTACGCTTACGAGAATCAAGCTTACGTCAACTCGGAGAACTTTGCAGGCAAGATGACCATACCCTCGAAATCACTTCTATCTTTGCTTGCTAGTTGCTCGCTCTTTTGCTATGCCTATGCCGCGATACCTACCACATGCTATTTCATGCCTCCCATATTGCCATGTCAAACCTCTAACCCACCTTGTCCTAGCAAACCGTTGTTTGGCTATGTACCGCTTTGCTCAGCCCCTCTTATAGCGTTGCTAGTTGCAGGTGAAGATTGGAGTTTGTTCCTTGTTGGAACATGTTTATTGTTGGGATATCATTATTATAACTTGTTTACTTTAATGCACCTATATACTTGGTAAAGGATGGAAGGCTCGGCCTTATTCCTGGTGTTTTGTTCCACTCTTGCCGCCATAGTTTCCGTCATACCGGTGTTATGTTCCTTGATTTTGCGTTCCTTACGCGGTTGGGTTATAATGGGAACCCCTTGATAGTTCGCCTTGAATAAAACACCTCCAGCAAGGCCCAACCTTGGTTTTACCATTTGCCACCTAGACTTTTTCCCTTGGGTTTCGCGGACTCAAGGGTCATCTTTATTTTAAACCCCCCGGGCCGGTGCTTCTCCAAGTGTTGGTCCAACCTGAGCGATGTCTGGCGCCCCCTGGGAAACCAGGGTCTATGCCAACCCGACGTCTGGCTCATCCGGTGTGCCCTGAGAACGAGATATGTGTAGCTCCTATCAGGATTTGTCGGCACATTTGGGCGGCTTTGCTGGTCTTGTTTTACCATTGTCGAAATGCCTTGTAACCGGGATTCCGAGGCTGATCGGGTCGTCCTGGGAGAAGGAATATCCTTCGTTGACCGTGAGAGCTTGTGATGGGCTAAGTTGGGACACCCCTGCAGGGTTTTAAACTTTCGAAAGCCGTGCCCGCGGTTATGGGCAGATGGGAATTTGTTAATGTCCGGTTGTAGAAAACCTGAAACTTCAATTAAAATGAATCAACAGCGTGTGTAGCCGTGATGGTCTCTTTTCGGCGGAGTCCGGGAAGAGAACACGGTCTCGTGTTATGCTTGAACGTAAGTAGTTCTAGGATCACTTCTTGATCATAGATTCTCGAACATGCTTTGCCTTCTCTTCTCACTCTCTTTTGCGTATGTTAGCCACCATATATGCTAGTGCTTGCTGCAGCTCCACCTCATACCTTTTACCTACCCATAAGCTTAAATAGTTTTGATCGCGAGGGTGTGAGATTGCTGAGTCCCCGTGACTCACAGATTACGTCCAAAACCAGATGCAGGTGCCAATGATGCCGTTCCAGGGGATGCGACTGAACTCAAGTGGGAGTTCGATGAGGACTCAGGACATTACTACGCTTCCTTTCCAGACGATCAGTAGTGGAGCCCAGTTGGGGCGATCGGGGATCTTATGCATTTGGGTTGTCTTTATTTTGGTTCTGTAGTCGGACCTTGATTGTATCTGGATGATTGTAATGCTATATTTATGTATTGTGTGAAGTGGCGATTGTAAGCCAACTCTGTACCTCTTTCTTATTCAGTACCTGGAATGTGTAAAGATTACCCCTCTTGCGACATGCCTACAATGCGGTTATGCCTCTAAGTCATGCTCCAACACATGGGTGATATAGCCGCATCATGGGTGTGACAGACGAGGAGGGGAGGGAGGTGTAAGGAGGAGGGATGGAGGAACTACCTCAGTGGAGGAGAGCAGGAGCGTCGGCGGGGGCGGGCGACAACGGTGGTCGGGGAGGGCGACGACGGTGGTCGGGTAGCGGCGGCGGTGAACAACGGGGGGTGCGGGGGAGAGTGAGAGTGGAGTGGAGAGGGGAGAGTGAGGGATGACCGGCTGGAGAAGAGAGGATGGCTTTAGCAGTAGCACACACTAGGATAAAGCGCTACTGCTAAACTCCATAGCAGTACCGCCTTTTGCCCGAGACACGGTACTGCTATGCCTATAGTAGTAGCGCCTTCTGTGAAAACGCGCTACCTCTAAGGCTAAGCATGTAAAAAAAACAAAAATACATTGTTCGTCAATGATCTTTTTGTGCAGAATCTAAATTGTCAGTACGAATCCTCATCGGTTTAGGAACCGATGAAGATTCATATTGCGACCACAAATCCTACACATATAGTTCAATGAAGACCAAGTGGTTGTGATGGTTTGAGAAATAACGTATTTAAGGTGGTAAACACCCTGTTCGCGGAGCGAGGTGGGACTAAACTTAGTTGCAAGGAGTGGACTAAACTTAGCAGCAGCGAGGGTTGGCGAAAAGTGCTACTGCTAAGTTTAGTAGCAGTAGCGCGGTTACAAAAATAGCGCTACTGCTATACCTAGTCTGGTGGCAAGGTCGTGGCAATTGTAGTAGTAGCATTGTTTCCTCCTAGCGCGTTACTGCTATGTCAGTATCAATAGCACGGTTTGTTTAAGCGCACTACTACTAAGTAGCAGTAGCGCCTTATTTTAAACCGCGTTGCTGGTAAGATTCTGTGTATAAGGTTTTCCCTGGTAGTGTAAGGACATGAAGAACACACAAGAACACACAAGAGAAAAACACACAAATCAACTAGATCTGATCACACATATGCTAGATCGACATACATAGAGAGGTCACAAATATCCAAGGACAACAAGGGAGGATACAAAGGAACTAGGTCTTCTCAATCCTTGAAGGAAGGAGGTCTTGAATCCACGAAGGATATTCCCACAAGGGGGTCTTGAATCCACTTGGGGGATCTTCTCCTAGGAGACCTTGGTCTCCAATGGAGTAGGGTTACAAGTGGATGAGCAAAGCTCTATCTCCAAAATGAGCTATCACAATGCTAACCCTATAACATTGGGGGAGAAGGAGTATATATAGTCTAGGGGGCCGAAGGGGTACATGGGCTTCGGTCCAAAACACTATGCACAGACATGCGTCAGACGTCCGAGAGTTACCGGTCGTCCAGTGTCTCGCGAGGGACCGTTTGTCCGGTAAGTCTCGGAGTTCCGACATTTTGGCTCTATAACGGTTTCGTTGGATTTCCTGTTTGGTTCACACGTCTGGTGCGACGGTCATCCAGAAGGGTCTGGACTTCTGGTGTTTTCTTTCTGGACTGGCTTTACCAGATTTCCGGAGATGGTTGGACGTTCGGTCATTAGAGTGTGTCAAACGTACGATACTTGTCGGTTTTCTGCCGTTTGTAGCATCCATCGACTGGCCCTTCTGGCTGGTGGAGTCTACAGGCGTCAGACGTCCGATAGGGACCGGTCGCCCGGTGGTTGTAGTTTTCTGGCAGCTCTTCCTCTTGGTCCTCGCACTTGGTGTCCTCGCCATCTTGTCCATTGGATGTAGTTGCTCCATGGCTTCCCTCCAAGTACTTGATCACACACAAGGTATCTGCTTGAGGTAGTAGCCATGTCTCACATGTGGAATGTGTTAGTTTGTAGAGGAGCGAGTTCACCTTAGCTTCGATATACCTTGCTCGAGCTCTAGCCATTGGACCATGTGGTGTTGTAGGAGACAAAGGTAGGTCCATAGATATGACCGTAGGATGCTCTGCATCATCTCCCCCCTCCTAGGAAAGATATGATCTTGGATCAAAAAACTGATCACCATGGTAGGGAGAGAGATCCTTGACGTTGAAGACGTCGCTCACATTGTACTTATCGCGTGGTATGTCGATCTTGTAGGCATGTTGTTGTAGTGTGTGATCACCTTGAAGGGTCCATCGGCTCGAGGTAGTAGCTTGGACTTGCATTCATTGGGGAATCGTTCCTTGCAAAGGTGTATCCACACAAGATCTCCGATGTTGAATATCATGGGTTGCTTGTTGATGTTGAGCTTGGTCGCGAGGCGGTGTACTTGGCGCTCGATTGCTTGT
This sequence comes from Triticum urartu, assembly GCF_003073215.2. Taxonomy (NCBI): domain Eukaryota; kingdom Viridiplantae; phylum Streptophyta; class Magnoliopsida; order Poales; family Poaceae; genus Triticum; species Triticum urartu. The sequence goes on along the minus strand of NC_053027.1, from coordinate 232,961,446 downwards.
CTTGTATCTTCATGCACCTTCTTGAGATAGCTCGCTCCTGCGCTCGTGTCCATGTTGATGCGCTCTTGTAGAGGTAGCGGTAGAATGTCCAATGGAGACAGCGGGTTGAAACTGTAGACGACCTTGAAGGATGACTTGCCAGTAGTTGAATGTCTTGCACGACTGTAGGCATACTCGGTGTTGGGTAAGCATTCCTCCCACTCCTTGATGTTCTTCTTGATCGACACACGTAGGAGAGTAGATACACTACAAAAAAATACACTTCCATGATGATACGTGTTTGTCACAATAGGTCATGTTTTTGTCATGCATGTACATCCATGACGATTTTATGACAGAATCAAGATAGTCATACCTGTGCTGTCATAGAAGTGTTCCATGACAATAGCAAAATTATCATCACAGAAGTGTCCACTTCCATGACGATAAATGGTGAGTCATGGAAGTGCTTTCGTCAAGGGTAACTGACACGTGGCATCCACCGTAACGGGTCGCCGTTAAGCTATCAGGTTCCGGTTTGGATCCGATAACCCGTTAACAGCCCAGACCAATGGGGATTTTCCATGTGTAAAATCATCATTGGCTGGAGGAAACACGTGTTTGCTCCACGGTGGGCTAGATGTCGTCCGTCCAATGGAGGAGACATGCCTATGATACATCGACATGTGGCAGGGCCCAACAGAAGCCCATATAGGTTAAAAAGGCCAGCCCAGTCAAAGGCCTGTAGTATTTACTCAGGTACTAGTGGGCCAGCCCAATAACGGCATGTTTAAACATGGCCCATTTACGGCCCGAAGCCAGATCTGACCCGGTAATTGTTCCCCGAATATTTGGGCCCAATTACGACCAAGTGACATTTCAGCTTGTTAGAGGCCCGTTGTAGACATGGGCCCATTTCAGCCCGGTGTGTCTTTTGGCCTGGGAATGGCCTATGCTACCCATGGGCATATATGGTCCAACATGACATCCGACCCTCTAACGGCCCGTGATAAAGATGTCAATAGTTCAGCCCAATGTGACTTTGGGCCTGTTAAAGGCCTGCCGTATAATTTGGCCCGTTGATGCCTCTACTAAGCTTTCGTCCTCTTAAAGGCCCATGATATCAGTGGGCCAAGTAAGGCCCGAGATATGTTTCGGCCTGGTAATGGCCCGTCATATAACTAGGCCAAAAAAGGCCCAGTCTACATTTCAGCCTGCTGAAGACCCGTCGATGACTAGTGAAAATTGAGGCCCAACATGCATTTTGGCCTGCTAAAGGCCCATGGTTTCTTCTGGGCCGTAACAGGCCAACAGAATATTCAGCCTGTTAATGGCCCAAAGCTATATGGGCCCAACTAAGCGCTGGGTCCACTAAAGGCCCAACTAAACTTTGGGCCGAATATAGGCCCGTGTAAGTTGTGGGCCTGGCGCAAAGTGTGAAGGCCCCAATGGCCTTTTAGGCCCAAGAGAGTTGCAGGCCGGCCCAATTGTGGCCCGCTAAAAAGCAAGCCCGTTAGAGGTGAATGTTTTGGCCCGGTCGACTACATCAGATTTTCTCCATTTTTTCAGATAGCGAATGATGGCAGTAACTAGTAGGAATTAAGAACAAACCTACTCTATACAATAAAGAAATTATGGCATAGTAACTTAGAATGAAAATACACTATACAATAAAGGATTTATGGTATATTGCATCCACTGGGCATCGAAGTTCGCCACTAGTGATCATAAAGTGTAATGAAGAAGTAGATTACAAAAACTGGGCACCATTGCAGCGTAACAAAATAATACTGAACCAAGACCACTTCCAAGACAGTTCAAGAAAGTTTAGCCTTGTGCGGGAACTGCTGCGCAAGCTGCTGAGCAAGGCTGTGAGACCAGCCTAGCATGTCGGTCATAGCTTCTAGGTGTAGCTATTTAGCAATGAGGTTCTCATTAGTATTCTCTGCAATCTTTCTTAGAGATAGGACTTCAAGTCGAAGTTGAGTTGCAGAATGCCTTTCTGCTAGAACTTGGGACTGAATAAGTCGAACTGATTCAGATAGCGAACTCTGTGAGCTTGTCTGACTGCTAGTCTCAAGTAACTTGAACACTGCATCAAGACAAGACTTTGGAGTTGTCTCGCTATCTTCAAGATGTTTTGCCTTCTTTGCTACAATATATGTTGGATTTGTCTCACAGCCTTCAGCAGACTTGTGCGTGCCATCAGGCATATTAGCCTGAAACAAGCAGAGAGATGACAGGTTTTGCACATTTATAAAGAAAGATGATAACTGTGCTGTCAATTCCATCCAATTTCAAATTACAAAATAAAGAGTAAGTTCAAAATATTAATAGCATAATTTGGGATTGTTCATAATGTGGGGAGCTTCACCACACTACTGGATTACCATGTCAACATAGCAAGCATAGATGAAGGGCAAAGACAATCATTGTATCTATTTTGGTTAATGTGCATGGCATGTTGTTCATATCATCAGCCACATCAGTAAGATTAAATAGGAGATGACAAGGTGCAAATGTGGGATGCTTCACCACACACTGGATTATAGATCCAAAAAAGCATGCATATAGGGAGTATTGAGTAATGTGCATGGTATGAATAGGGAATTTGGTTTTACAAGTAAAACTTGGAACTTACGGTTGTTGCGAACATGCATTTTGATAGAAACAACAAACTAAACATCATTTAAGGATAGGGAGTATGAGCAAATTAAACAGCAATTGAGGATAAAGGCTTTAGAAGGACTGACTTACATTAACAGTTAACATCGGCTTTATAATGCCCTTCTCCATGTCAAGGGAAGGTTAACTCAAGAATTTCAGCACAAAATCTTCTTCATAAGCATTACCTGTACTCTACATGTTGTAGAGAGTAATTATAGATATGATAATACTTGAAGGGATAGAGGATAATGAAGATAAGATGCAGATCGATGCTACATAATCAACTACCAATCCCCGGAAGTACAAGAGTTACAGGACAAAATGTACTAACAAGAGCAATGGGCTACACTTTTGCACTGTCATTGTCTGTGTATTCAACTTTTTGGTAAGATTAAATATAGATCTGATATTTTTTAGTAAATGGTGGGCGAGGGAGATAATATGCAGAATGCTACACAATGAACCAATCCCTCTTCCCATAATATAAGAGTGTTTTGAACACTGGTGTACTATACAAAACGTTCTTATATTATGGGACGAAGGGAGTAGCTGTTAATGTAAGTACAATTATAGACGACGTTCAGTCCTTACAAGAGGACTGCAGAGCTAAACCTCTTCAAAAGCATTGGGTTGATTCTAAATTTATGTAAGAGTCCATACAGATCTTATAATGTCCATAAAATGGACGATAATGAGGCTAACATGCGCAGTGATGCTACATAATCAACCAGCTATGAAAGTAAGTATGGTCATACAGGGTAAGAGGTACTCACAAGAGCAATGCAGTGTGCAGTATAGTTGCAAGATTCTATGGTCCCTTGAGAATGAATGTTCTTCTGCAAACAATTTTCGTACAAGTGAGACATTAAGGCACATGCAGAAATGTAGTTCAAATTGTGATGTGATATCATAGACAGTACCTTACGCTGCAGACGAGACCAATGTGTAACAAGATTATTCCAGCCACTATCTGATAAATGTAGCATCGGAGACTTTACAGAAATTTCATTTAGAGGCTTGCCATAGAAGTGCGCTTGCCTCAGGTAGGAACGATACTTCATCAACGAGTGCTTGAAAAGCGCAACCAACCCTTGCTCGTCTTGACAATCCAGTTTGGTCCTCGCCTATTTAAAAGAGTGAAATCTTGTGTCTTCTTTCAGCAGAAACATATACAGTAATTACCATGAATAACATTAGTACATTACTTATGCGTAAGTTGCGGAGGAAGACTGGATATTGTTCTGTGTCTACGGTATAATCTTTCCATGAAGGAAAGATGCGCACAAAGTTCCTGACAACAATATAAGCTTCGTCTTCTAAATTGGGAAGAAGTAGAATAGGGGTCCTATTTGCTGCAATTGGGGCTCTCTCTCTCATTTGAAAAGGGATTTGGCAACTGGATTTGGTGTACTCTTTGCTGGAATGGGCGTTTTGCGGCGTAGAGCTGGTGCTATGTCAACTGGCATCATCATACTGTTTGCTGCAGTTGGGGTCTGCTGAGTTGGGGCATCAGAGATGACCAGTGTAGTAGGGCTAGAGTCTTCTAGAGTTGGGGCCGTGTTTTGTGGGTTAGGTGATATTGCAACTACACCTAATGGGCTATTTGATTTATCAGGTGTCACTACTTTTTCCAAATACTTTGCTCGTGCTCCTCCGTGATCAACAATCGCCCTCTTCCTTTTGAACATCTGATACACAAGAACAGCATTTGAATGGATAAATATGGTATGATGATAGATGGAATATGTACTGAAAATGGATGGCAAGGCATATTCACATACAAGCTAATGGCAGTGCAACAAAGTAGAAGAAATGCAAAGCATCACTTGCAAGATATGTGCGAACAATATAACCTTGGAAAGTTAGAGCAAGCACCTTGATGGGTGAATAAGATAGGGCATCTGCCTCTGACTCCTCCACTAGGGAGCTACATTGAATTAGGTCTCCCTCTAGCTCAGAATCACTGTTAGGATCATATTCGGAGCATGAATCTGTAGGTGGAGAGCGTTTGCATTGCATTGCATCCAGACTTGATTTCAGTCCCTTAATGCCAAGTTTGACAGCCATGGCATTGTTCTGCTTTATTCTTTTCATGCGCGCAAGCTCATTGTAACACCCCGGATATGACTTTCCCAATATGTACTCCTACTCTTGCCATTTCCGGCCTTAAGTTATTTTATTTTCTCGGGTTCGGGTTTTTGTCTCCGTGTGTTGTTGTCGTTGTCATGCATCTCATATCATGTCATCATGTGCATTGCATTACATACGTGTTCATCTCATGCATTCGAGCATTTTCCCCGTTGTCCGTTTTGCATTCCGGCGCTTCGTTCTCCTCCGATGGTCATTTCTACCTTTCTTTCGTGTGTGGGGATTAAACATTTCCGGATTGGACCGAGACTTGCCAAGCGGCCTTGGTTTACTACCGGTAGACCGCCTGTCAAGTTTCGTATCATTTGGACTTCGTTTGATACTCCAATGGTCAACCGAGGGACCGAAAAGGCCTCGTGTGTGTTGCAGCCCAACACCCCTCCAAGTTGGCCCAAAACCCACCTAAACCCTCTCCATCATCTAGAGCGTTCGATCACGATCGCGTGGCCGAAAACCGCACCTTATTTGGACTCTCCTAGCTCCCTCTATGCCTATATATAGACCCCTCATTCCAAATTCCGGATCCCCTCTTCGAAACCCTAAAATGTCGTGATATGAAGAAAGGAGTCCAGAGCTAGATCATGGAAATCTAGCCCGTAGTAAAACATCAAGCCCCTGACAAAAGGATCCAATGCAAGGCCTAGACCTCGGAGGAAGTGGGAGACAAACACGACACTCTCGTTGGGTTCGGGGGAGGGGACGGCCTTCCCCCGGGGAGGCAGCCGATGCAGAATCTTGGCGGTCAGATATCTGGCCTCCCTCAACTTTTTGACGTCTTCTTCCGTGACAGAAGAAGGCACCCATCGGCCTTGAAGGCTAGATCCGGACATGACTGAAGGTTCGGAGCACCTGACCTGAACCTTGGGCGTTTGAGCTTGAGGTGGGGGAAGGATTCGATTGAGCACGGGAGGGAAAAATAAAAGGCCTCGTCCCTTTATAAAGAGGGTGGATATCGAGCGTCCTCCCCGTGTCCGTTTGGACTTGCCTATGATCTAGGAGTCCTAGAAGCGGTTGGGTTACCCACGCCCGTATTGATGAGAATCCCGAAATAAGGGGACACGATCTCTGCTTTAACAAGACGTGCCAAGGAAACCGCCTCGCATAACGCGCTAAGATGGGACAGTAAAACGGTTCGAATAAAAGCTTGGCCGTGGTGTGATGTCACACTACGGAGTACGTCAGCAGATTAGATTTGTGTAAATATTATTCTCTCTATGGCAATACGTGGAAACTTATTTTGCAGAGCCGGACACTATCTTTGTGTTCAAAATCTTCTATGAAGTACTTGGAGGAGGAACCCGCCTTGCAATGACGAAGACAATCTGCGCGCCGAACTCATCGTCATTGAAGCCTGGTTCAGGGGCTACTGAGGGAGTCCTGGATTAGGGGGTGTTCGGATAGCCGAACTATACCTTCAGCCGGATTCCTGGACTATGAAGATACAAGATTGAAGACTCTGTCCCGTGTCCGGAAGGGACTTTCCTTGGCATGGAAGGCAAGCTTGGCGATACGGATGTTCAGATCTCCTACCATTGTAACCGAATCTATGTAACCCTAACCCTATCCGGTGTCTATATAAACCAGAGGGTTTTAGTCCGTAGGACAACATACACATCAACAATCATACCATAGGCTAGCTTCTAGGGTTTAGCCTCTCTGATCTTGTGGTAGATCTACTCTTGTACTACCCATATCATCAATATTAATCAAGCAGGACGTAGGGTTTTACCTCCATCGAGAGGGCCAGAACCTGGGTAAAACTTCATGTCCCTTGCCTCCTGTTACCATCCGGCCTAGACGCACAGTTCGGGACCCCCTACCCGAGATCCGCCAGTTTTGACACCGACACCGACACTTCCATACCTGAGCCAAAACTACGGATATCCGAAGCGCTACGGACGACTGACGACCTCTAGGCTCCGGACGTCCGACCCCGACCGGACGTCCGACCGAAGTCCACCCGAGCCGAATCTACGGACGTCCGACAGGCACCGGACGTCTGGACCCTCGCGAGCCTCCGGACGTCCGGCGCCTGTGCGCTACCATGTGTTGGGCCGCGGCCCATGTACCCCCTTTTCGCCCCCTTTTACACTAAGACTATATATAGACCTCTCCCTCCTCCTTTTTAGGGTTAGCATTGGTTTAGCTCATTTGAGAGATAGAGCATTGCTCATCCACATCGGATCTACTCCTCGAGAGAGACTGCGGCCTCTTCGGAGAAGATCCCTTAGGATTCAATACCTCCTAGCGGAGAAGAACATCAAGACCTCCTAACAGAGAAGACCGGCTACCCTTGTATTGTTCCTAGTTGATCGTGTACCGTGTGAACCCCTATGTATCCGAGGATCTAGCACATGTGTGACTATCTTGTGTTGGTTTAGTGTTTCTCCCGTGTTTTTCCTTATGTTTCCCCTCATTTTCCCCCTTCCGTTCTTCGTGTTCATCGCGGGATCCGCTCCTTTTGTGAAAGATTGGGCGATTAGGGTTCTATCCTACATCATCTTGGTATCAAGAGCCTCGTTGATCACGATTTCGGAGCCTCCCCGTTGTGTTGCTAGCCTAGTTTTGTTTTTTTTGTCCCAAATTCGAAAATTCCCCACAAAAATAGCCCCAATTTTTTTATGATTTGTTGGTGTGTTGAAATTTTGTTGGTTTGGATCCGTGGATTTGCGTTGTTTTGAGTGGATCTAGCTTTCCCCCCTTGTCTCCACCCTTTCCATCCACAAAATCCTCCGGATTCGACGATTTCCCACATCTCCATCACGAACCCTAGCAGTTCTTCCCGTGGCCGAGTTGCGCCCAGGCACCGGACGTCCGACCCTTACCGGACGTCCGACGACCGGACGACCGGCCCAGCCCGGAAGTCCGACGAACCCTGACGAAACATTTTTTTTCCAGTTTTGCACCACCACTGAGGGAGTCCTAGATTAGGGGGTCTCCGGACAGCCGGACTATATCCATTGGCCGGACTGTTAGACTATGAAGATATAAGTTTGAAGGCTTCGTCTTGTGTCCGGATGGGACTCTACTTGGCGTGGAAGGCAAGCTAGGCAATACGGATATGGATATCTCCTCCTTTGTAACCGACCTTGTGTAATCCTAGCCCTCTCCGGTGTTTATATAAACCGGAGGGTTTTAGTTCGTAGGACAACAACAACTACAACATACAATCATACCATAGGCTAGCTTCTAGGGTTTAGCCTCTCTGATCTCATGGTAGATCTACTCTTGTACTACCCATATCATCAATATTAATCAAGCAGGATGTAGGGTTTTACCTCCATCAAGAGGGCCTGAACCTGGGTAAAACATCATGTTCCCTGCCTCCAGTTACCATCCGGCCTAGACGCACAGTTCGGGACCCCCTACCCGAGATCCGCCGGTTTTGACACCGACATTGGTGCTTTCATTGAGAATTCCTCTGTGTCGTTGCCTTTAGGCTTGATGGCTCCTACTATCATCGATAGCGATGTAGTCCAGGGTGAGACTTTTCTCCCTGGACAGACCTTCGGGTTCGGCGGCTTTGCACTGCGGGCCAATTCGCCTGGCCATCTAGAGCAGATCAAAAGTTACGCCCCTGGCCACCATGTCAGGTTTGGAAGCTTAAACTACACGGCCGATGTCCGCGGAGACTTGATCTTTGACGGATTCGAGCCTGTGCCTTGTGCTTCACACGGTCACGATGAGTACGATTTAGCTCTACCATCGGTCAGCATTCAGGAGGTCGCACCGGCAGCCGCTCCGACCCTCAATTCGGAGCCAGTTGCGCCTTCCATGGACGGGTGGATGGACCCCGCCACGGAGGCCTTACCCTCAGCGGTGATCGAGCCGAACATCGACCTTACCTTGCGCGAGAGCCGTGTTGATAAACTACCGGATCCTTCTCCGGCCACGGACTCCAAACCGCTTGCGCCCGTTCCTATTGAATCTGATTGGGCGCCGATCATGGAGTTTACCTCTGCGGATATTTTTCAGCACTCGCCCTTTGGCGACATACTGAACTCGTTAAGCTCTCTCTCCTTATCAGGAGGATCCTGGCCGAACTATGTCCGACAGGACTGGGATGCGGATGATGAAGAAATTCGCGACCCACCCACCACCCACTTAGTAGCCACTGTCGATGATTTAACCGACATGCTCGACTTTGACTCCGAAGACATCGACGGTATGGACGACGATGTAGGAGACGAACATGAACCAGCGCCTATAGGGCACTGGAAAGCCACCTCATCATACGATATATACATGGTGGATACACCCAAAGAAGGCAATGGCGACGAGATAACGAAGGATGACCCCTCCAAGAAGCAACCCAAGCGCCAACGTCAGTGGCGCCGCTCTAAGTCCCACCAAAGCAAAAGTGGTGATACCGGCACAGGAGATAATAAGACTCCGGATAGTGCCGAAGACAACAATAATCCCCTCCAGCAAGATTTAGAGCAGGAGGATGGAGGAGCCAGCCCTCCTGAGAGAGCGGCAGACGGAGAGGAGGAGGATGATAATTACATGCCCCCCTCCAAAGACGAGGCAAGCCTCAGCGACGACGAATTCGCTGTGCCAGAGGATCCCGTCGAACAAGAGCTCTTCAAGCGCCGGCTTATGGCCACGACAAATAGCCTGAAGAAAAAGCAGCAGCAGCTTCAAGCTGATCAAGCTCTGCTAGCTGACAGATGGACTGAAGTCCTTGCTGCCGAGGAATATAAACTCGAGCGCCCCTCCAAGAGTTACCCAAAGTGCAGGTTGCTACCCCGACTGGAGGAAGAAGCGTATGATGCGGCTGATCGGCCACCTCGTGGCCGTGATAGAGAGGCATTCCAGCTAAAAGCTCAACCCGCACCCCGACGCCATTCAAATAAAAAAGCATGGGGAAACACGCCAGACCTGCAAGACATATTGGAGGACAAAGCAAAGCATGCAAGATCGATCTACGGATCACGAAGGCACACCACTATGCGAGACGATAAACATCACGCCAGATACAGTAAAAGTAAATCCGGTCGGGCCGAACACAGCGGGCAAGACCCATTCAAGCTGCGTCGCGATATAGCCCAATATAGAGGCACCACACACCCTTTATGCTTCACAGACGAAGTAATGGATCATCAAATCCCAGAAGGTTTCAAACCTGTAAATATTGAATCATACGACGGCACTACAGATCCTGCGGTATGGATCGAGGATTTCCTCCTCCACATCCACATGGCCCGCGGTGATGACTTACACGCCATCAAATACCTCCCACTAAAGCTTAAAGGACCAGCACGACATTGGCTTAACAGCTTGCCAGCAGATTCCATTAGCTGTTGGGAAGATCTGGAAGCCGCATTCCTCGATAACTTTCAGGGCACTTATGTGCGACCGCCAGATGCCGATGACTTGAGCCACATAGTTCAGCAGCCAGAAGAGTCGGCCAGACAATTCTGGACTCGGTTCCTTACAAAGAAAAATCAAATCGTTGACTGTCCGGACGCAGAGGCCTTAGTGGCTTTCAAACACAACATCCGTGATGAGTGGCTAGCCCGGCACCTTGGTCAGGAAAAGCCGAAATCTATGGCAGCCCTCACGACACTCATGACCCGCTTTTGTGCGGGAGAAGACAGCTGGCTGGCCCGCAGTAATAACATATCAAAGAACCATGGTACCTCAGATACCAAGGATGGCAATAGCAGGTCACGTCGCAACAAACATAAGCGCCACATCAATAGCGATAGTACTAAGGATACGGCAGTCAATGCTGGATTCAAAGGCTCTAAACCCGGTCAGCGGAAAAAGCCATTTAAACAAAGTACGCCGGGCCCGTCCAGTTTGGACCGCATACTCTATCGCTCGTGTCAAATACACGGCACCCCCGACAAGCCAGCCAACCACACCAATAGGGATTGTTGGGTATTCAAGCAGGCTGGCAAGTTAATTGCCGAAAACAAAGATAAAGGGCCACATAGCGATGATGATGAGGAGGCCCGGCAGCCGAACACTGGAGGACAGAAGAGGTTCCCCCCACAAGTGCGGACGGTGAACATGATATATGCAACGCACATCCCCAAACGGGAACGGAAGCGTGCGCTCAGGGACGTATATGCACTGGAGCCAGTCGCCCCAAAGTTCAACCCATGGTCCTCCTGTCCGATCACCTTCGATCGCAGGGACCACCCCACTAGTATCCGTCATGGCGGATTCACTGCACTGGTCCTAGACCCAATCATTGATGGATTTCACCTCACTCGAGTCCTCATGGATGGCGGAAGCAGCCTGAACTTGCTTTATCAGAACACAGTGCGCAAAATGGGTATAGACCCCTCAAGGATCAAACCCACAAAAACGACCTTTAAAGGCGTCATTCCAGGTGTAGAGGCCCATTGCACAGGCTCAATTACACTAGAAGTGGTCTTCGGATCCCCGGATAATTTCCGAAGCGAAGAGTCAATCTTTGATATAGTCCCGTTCCGCAGTGGTTATCATGCACTGCTCGGGCGAACCACATTTGCTAGATTCAATGCGGTACCACATTATGCATACCTCAAGCTCAAGATGCCAGGACCTCGCGGAGTTATTACCATCAATGGAAACACAGGGCACTCTCTCCGAACAGAGGAGCACACCGCGTCCCTCGCAGCAGAAGCACAAAGCAGCCTCTCAAGGCAATTAACCAGTTCGGCGTTTCAAAACCCGGACACCGTCAAGCGCGCTCGGAGCAATCGGCAAATAGACCGTCTGGCGCGATCTGAGCTCACGTAGCAATGCGGCCCCCACCCCAGTCCCAGCCAAACGGCGAAATCCGTGCCACGAGTACATAATTACGCATTGAAAATACCATGGGCGCAGGTGGGGAAGGGGGCACAACTGCGGCACGCCCCAGGACGCGGCTTAAACCGCACTAAGGGCTCCCCGCTTTGTTATTTTTTCTCTTTTTTAGGACTTTAATCCCTGGAAACCCTGTCCGGCAGCACTATTGCCGAGCACATGATGCAGCGTCCAAGGAGGTAGAAAGCTACGTCACACCACAGAATTCCCAGGTGGATTACAGTAACGAGCGAAATATTTGATTTAGTACTATTCCTCAGCTTGCCCTTGGAAGGGACACAGTCCTACTCTTTGCTTATCGCACTATCTGTATCATTCCGCTTTAACGCACCTTTTTGAATAAACAATGCATAGCACTGCGCCTATTATTGCATTCTTGCTTTACATATATGTGTTCATTAACGACGCCTTGCAACCGTACACTTTGGTACGGCCAATACACCAGGGGCTTACATACCCCACAATATGCTGTGAAAAGTCCGAACACTTTCACAAGTGCGGCACCCCGAACTTATAGCATTATATGCATCAGCTCCGAATCATGTCTTTGGTCAAATGTTGGGTTTTCCCGGCTCCTATGTTTTGGTACCTTACGTTCCGCTCTATTAAATGAAATAAATAAAGAATAAAGCCAAAAAATAAGTCGAAGATAGAAGAGCCCAGATTCCAAATGAAGAAATGGAAACTCGAAAAGGATCCTTCTGATTCTCAAAGAATGAGGGGCAAGGGCGGCTAAGGTAGCACTAGGAGAACTACTACGATTGTGCCCCGGTTCTGCCGGGCTTAGCACCTCAGTAGAGAAAGCTAAAACTGGCTGTCATGATAAGGCGAGAGACTGGTTGCTGTTCGGCGAGGTTTTCGAGTCCCTAAAGACTTATGCCGCTTAGGGCGAGGGGCCGGCCCTGTCCGGCTTAAAGGCGTGTATCGCGCCCCGAATTCGGCCTTCCGAATACGAGGGGCTTCGCCGAAATATAAAATTATAGAATTCTATGGCTAAGTGAGAGTGATAAAGCATTATTAGTCCGGTTGCCTTGTTCGTTGTGCTGAGCGCCTCCCTCGAAGGACCCAAACATGGGAACAAGAGTGCTTGGGTTTATCCCGAACACCCCAGCACTAGTGGCATGGGGGAAGAAGCCGAGGACTAGCCATCTCTCAGATTGGATAAACGGCCAAACAGAAGGTAATATTTTAAATTCAAACAAGCGTTGCATAGCGCATATGAAACAAGTTTTCATAAATACAGGATCACACGAGCGAGTTTTACTCAAATATTACATCTTTTGTACACTCATCCGCTATGAGACGGGCACTCGGCAGAACACCCTCGTAGTACATCTCGGGGTGGTGGTGCTCCTTGCCCTCCGGTGGCCCTTCCTTGATCAGCTTCACGGTGTCTAGCTTGACCCACTGCAATTTCACACGGGCAAAAGCCCGGCGTGCACCTTCAATGCAGACGGATCACTTGACGACCTCCAGCCGTGGGTAGGCATCCACAAGCCACCTCACCAGGCCGAAGAAGCTATTCGGAAGGGCGTCGCCAGGCCACAGCCGGACTATAAAGCCCTTCATGGCCTGTTCAGCCGCCTTATGTAGCTCGACCATCTGCTTCAGCTGGTCGCTCATTGGCACCGGGTGTTCGGCCTCAGTATACTGAGACCAGAACAACTTCTCCGTTGAGCTTCCATCCTCGGCCTGGTAAAATTGTGCGGCATCGGACACGCTGCGGGGAAAATCTGCAAATGCTCCTGGAGAGCTCCGGATCCGGGTAAGTAATCGGTAATTTACTCTTACATGCTTGCTTTGCATATAGAAAGCCTTACCCGCCGCTATCTTCTTCATTGCATCGATCTCCTGGAGGGCCTTTTGGGCTTCAGCCTTGGCACTTTTTGCACTCTCGAGGGCCGCGACAAGCTCAGACTCTCACGCCTTTGAGTCAAGCTCCAACGCCTCGTGCTTCGCCATGAGAGCCTGGAGCTCTTGTTGCACCTCGCCCACCCGAGCCTCGTGCTTCTCTCGCTCGGTGCGCTCCTTGGATGTTTTATCTTCGGCCTCGGACAGCGCTTGCTTTAGGGTCACCACTTCGGTCACAGCCCCTGGCAAATTCATGATAATCCTGTCATTTTGCAATCGCATTCTTTTTATACATATACATAGACCAGATGCTACTTACCTTTATTCTCCTCGAGCTGCCTCTTGGTAAGGCCGAGCTCGTCCTGGGACCCTTTAAGGTCCTGCTTCAGTACGGCGACCTCCGCAGTCAGTGCGGCGGACGCCAGCAATGATGCCTGCATATGCGTATTGACATACTTCTATTAGACTCCTGCGATATTGTTTGATCCTCTATTCGGCTTTTCTTTGTGAACACCGAACAGAGCATCAGAGGCTACTGTCTATGCGGTAATATTTTTCCTACACTTTAAACACTTACCTCAAAGCCTGTTAGAAGGCTGGCACAGGATTCAGTCAATCCGCTCTTAGTGGACTGAACCTTTTGGATCACCACAATCATAATAGTGTGGTGCTCCTCGTCGATGGAAGCGGTGCGAAGCGCTTCCAGTAGATTATCCGGCGCCTCTGGATGGACAGAGGTCGCTGGTGCAGGCGTCTCGCCCATCTTAGAAGGAGGCCGCCTACCCGAGCCCGGAACCACTGGAGGTTCCAGCGCGGTGTTCGGCTAAGGGTCAAACTCGGAGCTCTCAGGGCCCCGTCCCCTCGGCTCCCGGAGTCCGGAAGGTCGCCTTGAGGCGCCTCTGGGGCTGTCTCCCCTCGACCCGGTGCCTCTTGAGATGGCACCTCGGCGTCGTCAGCAGGATGAGAGGAGGTGGCGGTCGGGACTAGATCGCTATCCATGTCCGACGAGCCCAGGGAGCCGTCCGACGATACATCGATACTGGTTCGTGGCGGCCTGCATAATCATATTTCGTTGTTAGGGAAAGCAGTGCGGCAAAGGAATACTATGACTTACTCTGGTATCCGAATACTTACGACTTCCCCAGGGGCTTGGCCCTGGGCATCCACTCGTCTTCGCTGTCGGTGGCGGTGGTGGAGTAGTCCGTAGGGAGGGTCCGCCCTCTCTTGGACCCTCCGGCCTCCCCAGTTGGGGCGGCCTTCCTTTTCTTGTCTTCCCCGTCTGGAGGGGGAGCATCCTCCTCGTCTTCGGGGGAGGATTGCGCCGTAGAGTCCTCGGACGGTAAGTCCGGTGATGCCTGGCGTCGGGAACTCTTTCGGGTTCCCTTGGCCTTCTTGGTCTTCTCCGGCACCGTATAAGGAGCTGGAGTCAGCATCTTCATCAGAAGAGCATTTGTTGGGCCTTCGGGCAAAGGAGCCGGACAGTCGATCTGTCTGGCCGTCTCCTGCCAATCCTATCAAAGATACGGGAGTTTAGATCCCGCAGGGAGCCAAGCTATGAAAAACATCTATCCTGTAAGAGGTAAAGGCAGCTTACCGCGCTGGCTTGGCGCTTCGCGCTGAATCCGCGATCCTTAGTAGTAGGAGGGGGGACCTCGGCGCTCTTGAACAGCACCCTCCAGGCATCTTCGTGAGTGGTGTCGAAGAGCCTGTTCAGAGTTCGGTGCTGCGTCGGGTCAAACTCCCACAAGTTGAAGGCCCGTTGTTGGCACGGGAGGATCCGGCGGATGAGCATAACTTGGACTACGTTGACAAGTTTGAGCTTCTTGTTCACCATGCTTTGAATGCATGTTTGGAGTCCGGTCAGCTCTCCCGGACTACCCCAGGACAGGCCCTTCTCTTGCCAGGAGGTGAGTCGTGTGGGGAAGCCAGATCGGAACTCGGGGGCCGCTACCCATGTAGGGTCACGCGGCTCGGTGATATAGAACCACCCCGATTGCCACCCCTTTATTGTCTCCACAAAGGAGCCCTCGAGCCATGTGACATTGGGCATCTTGCCCACCATGGCGCCTCCGCACTCCGCCTGGCAGCCGCCCACTACCTTCGGCTTGACGTTGAAAGTCTTCAGCCATAAGCCGAAATGGGGCTTGATGCGGAGGAAGGCCTCGCACACGACAATAAACGCCGAGATGTTGAGGATGAAGTTCGGGGCCAGATCGTGGAAATCCAGGCTATAGTAGAACATGAGCCCCCGGACAAATGGGTGGAGAGGAAATCCCAGTCCGCGGAGGAAATGGGTGAGGAACACCACCCTCTCATGGGGCCTGGGGGTGGGGATGAGCTGCCCCTCATCTGGGAGCCGGTGCGCGATGTCGTCGGGCAGGTATCCGGCTCTCCTCAGCTTCTTGACGTCTCCCTCCGTGACGGAGGAGACCATCCACTTGCCTCCCGCTCCAGACATGGATGGAGAAGGTTGAGGTGGGGAATGCGGACTTGGGCGCTGGAGCTTGAGTGCGCGAAAACGGATAAGCAAAGGAGGAAGAGGGCGTGGATGAAAAGGTGAATCCTTATCCCTTTATATGGGCGGACGAAACTAAGCGTCCCCACTAGCCTGGTAAAACTCGCTTGTCCCCCAAGCGCCATAATTGATGGCACGGTTGGGTTACCCACACCCGTATTGATGAGAATCCCGTAATCAGGGGACACGATCTCTGCTTTGACAAGACGTGTCAAAAAACTGCCTCGCGTTATGTGCGGGGCTAGTTAAAGGAAACGGTTCGAATAATCACCGGGCCGTGACGTATTGTCATGTTGCCAAAACGTGTCAGCAGATTGAAGATTTGTGGAAATATTATTCTCTCTATGATGGAATGTGGAACTTATTTTGCAGGGTCGGACACTATCCTTATATTCAAAATTCTTCCGTGGTGTATTTGGAGGAGGAACCCGCCTTGCAATGCCGAAGACAACACTGCGCGCCGGACTCATCGTCATTGAAAGCCTGGTTCAGGGGCTACTGAGGGAGTCTTGGATTAGGGGGTCTCCGGACAGCCGGACTATCTCCATTGGCCGGACTGTTAGACTATGAAGATACAAGTTTGAAGGCTTCGTCTCGTGTCCGGATGGGACTCTACTTGGCGTGGAAGGCAAGCTAGGCAATACGGATATGGATATCTCCTCCTTTGTAACCGACCTTGTGTAACCCTATCCCTCTCCGGTGTCTATATAAACCGGAGGGTTTTAGTTCGTAGGACAACAACAACTACAACATACAATCATACCATAGGCTAGCTTCTAGGGTTTAGCCTTTGTGATCTCGTGGTAGATCTACTCTTGTACTACCCATATCATCAATATTAATCAAGAAGGACGTAGGGTTTTACCTCCATCAAGAGGGCCCGAACCTGGGTAAAACATCGTGTTCCCTGCCTCCTGTTACCATCTGGCCTAGACGCACAGTTCGGGGCCCCCTACCCGAGATCCGCCGGTTTTGACACCGACAACCACCGCCACACATTTCCCCATACGCACTCCTACCACCTATACACCATCACCACTTCCGCATATCACCACGATTGCTTACCCATTTCATACTCCGACATGTGTTGCCACTTCGAGCTTTGAGAATTTGAGTTGCGGTTCCGTATCCTTTTGTGTTTCGGCTATCTAGGTACGGTTCGACATCAACATCACCGCCGCTCATCTTCGCCACGGACGCGTCATCAAGAACGACCACCTCGACTACATCTTGGTATTCGGTCCACCTTTTTGACACCATACCGTAAGCAAGAACGGTAACCTTGTCTTGGTATCGTGATACATCATTCTTGCTATTACATCGATAGCCACCATAGCCTTACTCCTTTGCATTGCTTACCCATCGAGACTAGCCATTGAGTATTGTCGGCAACGAGACTTGTGCACATTAGTGATCATACTTCCCTTAGCATACATACATCATTGTTTCATATATTGGTATCATCGCTTGTGTCATAGAGTTGTCATCGCATACACAATTGCTATCTTGGTTCGGCAAGCATTGCATGAGAAAAGAGCTCAAACAACAAAGAGCCAAACAAGCTTTTAAGCAAAATGGAAAGATAAGTGAAGAGCTTTTAAGCAAGAACCATAACATCATACAACATTAAGATTGTCATACTCGATCGTCTTGGATCATATAGAAACACCTTGCATAGAACATACTTGGGATAGAAGTCGTTGCATTTTTGCTAAGTAGGTTGTGCACAAGTTCTTGTATCCGCCTATTGTGCAATCGTGCTAGCGTCTCTCTAGTGTTGTGCAACAAGGGCATTTTTGTGGATTCCACATTTTGGCTCATCCTTGGTTGGACGACCCCACTATCGTTTTGCATGTGTGTTTCCGTGTACCTTATATGCTTGGTCTACTTGTTACATTGCATCTTGCGAATCTTTTCCAACATTATTGAAGCTCACTTACAATTGCATCAAATTTTGTGCCACCATCCTAACCAAGCTCCACCATAAGCTTTTACTTGTGTAGGTGTGAGAAACCGACAAGAGCTAGTACCGATTGTGATATTTCCTTGTCCTACATTGGAGTGATCATTGATCCACTTTCAACTTCGGTCAAGGTACATTTGGTATCCGTTCTTCTCTTTCTACCACTCACATTTGTCTTGGAATGATGGATAGGCCAAGTACTTCTACAAACCCACTCTTCATTGAGCACGATGACATGAACTCCTACGTCACCAAGAGCCACCTCTTTGGTGCACAACATGCTTTGCATCAAGAGGAACAAGCAATGAGTGAACACGTCGACAACCTCGCCGCCGACTTGCAACTCTCTGAGCAACGTACAAGGGACTACTTCGACCACAAGCTCGACGATCACAAGCAAGATAATGACGCAAGGATGGACGAGATTCGTGCTTTGTTGCTCAACCGCTCTTCTTCCACTTCATCTTCATCAAGAAGGACCCGCTCAAGTCGACACTCCGACTTCACCCTCTCCGGCTCAAGTACATCGACATCGAACACTCTACGCCGTGCCACACGCAACGATCGTCAAGCAAGCCTCAATCCTCTACGCGACACTGACTCTCAAGAGCACCGACGACGTCAAACCCAAAAGGCTTTTGCGCTAGCACGAGAACGGCAACGACAACGCCAACATGAAGAGGAAGAGCGAGCGCGCCTACACCAAGTTGCACAAGATGCCGAGGCACAACGCCAAGAACAACAACTCCGTGAAGCTCAAGCACTTGAGGCGCAACAAGCCCCCCAAGATTCAAGTCGAGCCGTAGCCAACCGAGGCCGACAAGCTCGTGAACAAGAGGAAGCACTTCGCGAAGAAATTCATGAACGACGACATCAAGCTCGCGTGCAATGGCAAGCTCGACAAGCTCCTCCACAAGCTCGCCAAGAACATCAAGTTCATCAAGAGCATGAAGACAATGGAAATCATCCATGACAAGTCCAACATGAGGTCGACAACCCTCCACGCTAAGAGCACCACGAGTTGGACAATTATCAACAACATGGACGTCATCATCCTCGACCCCAACACAATGAAGAGCAATGCTACGGAAAGCTCAAGTTCACCATGCCCAAGTTCAACGGAAGCAACGATCCCGAAGAGTACCTTTCATGGGAATTGAAGGTCGACAAAATCTTCCATTTGCACAAATTTGAAGAAGAGAAGAAGATCGCAATGGCATCCCTTGAGTTCCAAGACTATGTCCTCATTTGGTGGGAACAGGTTATCGAGCGCCGAGAGGCAAGAGGTGAACCACCCATCACTACTTGGGCGCAAATGAAGGATGCCATGAGAGCATGTTTTGTGCCTACCTACTACAACCGCGACCTCTTCAAGAAACTCCAACTACTCAAGCAAGGAACCAAGAGCATTGAAGAGTACTACAAGGAGATGGAGATTGCCATGATACGAGCCAATGTCACGGAAGACGATGAGCAAACTATGGCATGCTTCTTGAATGGACTCAACCATCCTATCAAGAAGATCGCCAACTTCCAACCATACTCGAACCTCATCAAGCTAGTGCATCAAGCTACAAAGGCGGAACGTCAAGTGCAAGATGATTTCAAGTATGCCAAGTTCTCATCCAAGTCCTACGGCTTTTCCAACAACCAAGCTTCAACAACTCCAACACCATCTACCAAGCCTTCTACAAGCAACGTCGACAAGTCGAGTTCCAAGAAAGCTTCGTCAACTCCAAGTCATCCTCCTACTACGGGCAAATTCAAGCCGAGAGCTTCATCATCCTCAACCCCCACCGATGAGACCGTCAAGACGAGTTCCCTCAAATGCTTCACATGCGGAGGCCGAGGCCACAAGTCCTATGAGTGCACCAACAAGCGGACCATGATCCTCAACGACGACGGCACCTACGACTCGATGAGTGAAGGAGAAATGGACGCTCTTGAGAAAGTCGCCATGCACCGGCAAGTGAACAATGAAGAGGAACAAGTCTTTTGCGATGAAGATTAAAGTCCCGCTCTTGTTGTCTCCAAGGTCTTGACTCTCCAACATCACCAAGAAGAAGACCAAATATGCTGCATATTCCACACCAAGGCTGGCATCAATGGATGATCCATCAAGGTCATCATCGATGGAGGGAGCTGTCATAACCTCGCAAGTGAAGAACTTTGCTCCAAGCTCCAATTTCCCAAGACAGAGCACCCACATCCATACAAAGTGCAATGACTTAGCGACTCCAGAATTATCCAAGTCGAGCATCGAGTACAAGTCTCCTTCAAAATTGGCGCCTACGAAGACACCTTGGAGTGCGACGTCGTTCCAATGACTGTTTTCCACCTTCTCCTTGGACGCCCATGGCAATTTGATAGAGGAGTCATCCACAACGGCCGAACGAACCACTACATCTTCAAGATGAAGGGCAAGGAGTACGTCCTTCGTCCCATGTCTCCAAGCCAAGTAATTGCTGACAAGCAAGCCACCCATCGTGGAGATAATAGTGAGAGAGCGAGCCACCAAAAAGAGAGTGAGCGCCACAAGCCCAAATCGAACACCTTCACGATGAGCGAAAAGAACTTAGTCTTATTTGCCACAAAAAGTGAGATAAGAGAAGTGTGTGAGAACCCGTCTAGTGTCATACACTACGTCCTTTTGTGCAAGGACAATGAACCACAAACTAACACTTCTCACACTCTTCCTCTAGTGTTGTCTTCTCTTTTGTAGGAATTTCATGATGTTTTCCCCGACGAGCTACCTCCGAGACTACCTCCACTACGAGGCATTGAGCACCGCATCAACCTCATCCCCAGAGCACCACTTTCGAACAAAGCTCCCTACCGCGTCAACCCTGAAGAAACCAAAAAAATACAAAGGCAAGTAAAGCATCTCATAGACCATGGACATGTGCGTGAAAGTTTGAGCCCTTGTGCCGCCCCGGTCATTCTTGTGCCAAAACGAGATGGTAGCTTTCGCATGTGCTCCGATTGTATACCTATCAATGCTATCACCGTTCGTTATAGGTATCCCATTCCACGCCTTGATGATATGCTTGATGAACTTAGTGGTGCCACTATATTTTCCAAAATTGATCTTAAGAGTGGTTACTATCAAATCCACATACAAGAGGGTGATGAATGGAAAACCGCTTTCAAAACCAAGTTTGGCTTGTATGAGTGGTTAGTCATGCCTATGGGTCTATCGGAAGCACCAGGTACTTTTATGCGTCTTATGAATCATGTCTTTCGCCCTTACATTGGTGTGTTTGTTGTGGTCTACTTCAATGATATCCTTGTTTTTAGCAAGTCTCTCAAAGAGCATGTCACCCATGTCCGAACCATTTTGCAAACTCTTCGAAAAGAGCATCTCTATGCTAATATGGAGGAATGCCTTTTTGGCGTTGACAAGCTCGTTTTCTTGGGTCTTGTTGTTTCTTCTAAGGGTGTTCATGTTGATGAGTCCAAGATCAATGCTATTAAGACTTGGCCACAACCAACCAATTGGCAATAAGTGCGTAGCCTTCTTGGCCTTGCAGGTTTCTATCGTCGCTTTGTGAACGATTTTAGCACCATTGCTTCGCCTTTGCATGCTTTGAGCAAGAAGAATGCGCCTTTTGTTTGGGGACCATCCCAAGATACCGCTTTCAATGAGCTCAAGAATTTGCTTACTCATGCTCCCGTGCTTGCATTACCCAACTTTTACAAACCCTTTGAGATTCATTGCGATGCTAGTGGTAATGGCAAAGGAGGTGTGTTAACGCAAGAGAAGCGCCCCATAGCTTACTTTAGTGAGAAACTCTCCGGCGCGCAACTCAATTACCCCATCTATGACAAAGAGCTATATGCTTTAGTGTGTGTTTTGCATGAATGGGAACACTACCTTCGCCCTCATGAGTTTATCATTCATACCGATCATGAAACACTCAAGTATCTTAAGGGCCAAACCAAGTTGAACAAGCGTCATGCTAAATGGAGTGAATTTATTGAGTCTTTCCCTTATGCCATCAAGTACATTAAAGGTAAAGAAAACATTGTGGCGGATGCCCTTTCCCGCATATGCATGCTTGTTACTCAACTTGATTTGGATTTCATTGGCTTTGAGCATATAAAAGACTTGTATGAGCACGATCCTACCTTTGCTACTCCTTATGCCAAGTGTTTGACGCACACCTCTTGGGAACGCTATTACATCAAAGATGGATATCTTATGAGAGCTAACAAGCTTTGCATCCCCGAGTCTCCTCTTCATTTGTTGCCTTTGCAGGAATCTCATGGAGGAGGCTTAATGTGACATTTTGGATGAGACAAGACGTTCACCACACGCTCGAAGAACTACTTTTGGCCCAAGATGTTTCGTGACGTCAACCGCTTCACCAACCGATGCTCTACATGTCGCAAAGCTAAGTCCAAAGCTCAATCCCATGGCCTTTATATGCCTCTACCAATTCCATATCAACCATGGGAAGACATTAGCATGGACTTTGTACTTGGTTTGCCTAGGACTCGAAATGGGAAGGATTCCGTATTTGTCGTTGTGGACCATTTCTCAAAAATGGCACATTTCATTCCTTGCAACAAGATAGACAATGCTTCACATGTTGTTAATATCTTTTGTAGGGAAATATTGCGTCTACATGGAGTGCCACAAGACTATCGTCTCAGACCGCGACGTCAAGTTCCTTAGGTACTTTTGGAAGACCCTATGCGCCAAGCTCAGAATCAAGCTACTCTTCTCCATGGCGTATCATCCACAAACCGACGGCCAAATGGAAGTTACCAACCGCACACTCTCCGCTCTACTTCGAGTACTCATCAAGAAGAACATAAAGGAGTGGGAGGAGTGCCTACCTATCGCCGAGTTCTCCTACAACCGAGCAAGACACTCAACAACCGGCAAGTCCCCCTTCGAGGTCGTCTACGGATTCAACCCTTTGTCCCCATTGGACATTCTCCCTCTACCACTCCAAGAGCGCATCAATTTGGACGCAAGTGCACAAGTTACACATCTCAAGAAGGTGCATGAAGATACAAGAAACACCATCGAGCTCCAAGTTCAACGCCTTGCGACCAAGCTCAACTTCAACAAGAAACCTATGGTATTCAAAACCGGAGATCTCGTGTGGCTACACCTTCGCAAGGACCGCTTTCCCCAAGAACGCAAGTCCAAACTTCGACCACGAGTGGATGGACCTTTCAAGGTGCTTGCATGCTACAACAAGAATGCTTACAAGATCGACCTCTCGCGCGACAAGTACAATGTGAGCGACATCTTCAACGTCAAAGATCTCTCTCCCTTCCATGGTGATGAAGAATTTGATCCGAGGACGGATCTTCCCCAAGGGAGGGGAGATGATGTGGAGGATCCCAAGGTCATCCCCATGGACCTACCATCGTCTCACCAAGTGACTAGCAGACTAATGACACGAGCACGTGCAAGAGCTCTCAAAACTAAGGTGAACGCACTCCTCTCCGAACTACCACTTACCATGCATGAGAATTGGCTACTACCTCAAGCGGAAACCCTATGTGTGATCAGGTGCTTGGAGGAAGGCCATGGACCAACTACATTCAACGGACAAGACGGTGAGGATGCCAAGTTCAAGGGACAAGAAGAAGAACTGCTCGAAGTCCCTAGGCTCCGGACGACCGACGAACCCCAGATGTCTGACGACCTCCAGGCTCCGGACGTCCGGCCCTCTCCGGACGACCGACACTTCCATACCCGAGCCAAAACTATGGATTTCCGAAGCGCTACGGATGACCGACGACCTCCAGGCTCCGGACGTCCGACCCTGACCGGACATCCGACCGAAGTCCACCCAAGCCGAATCTACGGACGTCCGAACCCTCGCGAGCCTCCGGACGACCGGTGACTCCAGGACATCCGGTGCTTGTGCACTGCCATGTGTTGGGCCGCGGCCCATGTACCCCCTTTTCGCCCCCTTTTACACTAAGACTATATATAGACCTCTCCCTCCTCCTTTTTAGGGTTAGCATTGGTTTAGCTCATTTGAGAGATAGAGCATTGCTCATCCACATCAGATCTACTCCTCGAGAGAGACCGCAACCTCTTCAGAGAAGATCCCTTAGGATTCAAGACCTCCTCGCAGAGAAGAACATCAAGACCTCCTCACGGAGAAGACCGACTACCCATGTATTGTCCCTAGTTGATCGTGTACCGTGTGAACTCTTATGTATCAGAGGATCTAGCACATGTGTGACTATCTTGTGTTGGTTTAGTGTTTCCCCTGTGTTTTTCCTTGTGTTTCCCCTCATTTCCTCCTTGTGTTCTTCGTGTTCATCGCGGGATCCGCTCCTTTTGTGAAAGATCGGGCGATTAGGGTTCTACCCTACATCAATTTACCAGCAACACAGACATCTGTAAATTTTTTTGATGTAAGCAAAATGATTCCAACACACACACACACACACACACACACATATATATATATACATAAACAATATTCTGATCACGGGATGAGAATAATATTCTGATCACAACCTGACCTGCCCGCTAGTAGTATGTTGAACTTCCCTCTGAACTAGGTTGAACTTCCACCAACATTGCCTAAACGGGGCTAGCGATAGACCATTGGAAAGCTATGGGCACCAGTATCATCACCCAACTTAAATTTTTGTCAAAATGTAAGCGGTTTAAGAGCAGTTTTGAAAACCGTTTTTTCTTCACACAAAAAACGTGAATCGTATTTTTGATGGAATTTCTAGACCGTTTATTGGGATGAGGCAAATAATATGGCGTTGGAAAACTTTGCAAAACCGCTCCTTCCACATGTTGAAAGTTTTCTCTAATTCTCTATGGTTAAAGAGTAATTTGGAAAATCATAAAATTTCGCAAACCAAACAGCCGAGTTTGTATTTTTGATGCCATTTCTTAACGGCTAATCCAATTGAGGCAAATGATATGGGCTTGGAAAGCTTATGAAAATGCGCTACTTTGCCATGTTGAAAGTTTTTTCTAATTTTGAATGGTTTAAGAGTAATTTAGAAAACCGTACAAGTTCCACCAAGTTTGTATTTTCGAGTTAATTTCTTAACCGTACGTCCGAATGCAGCAAATGATATGGCGTTGGAAAGCATGAGGAAATGCGAAACTTTTTGTTATATATTGTTTCTCCCAATTCCTTATGATTTTAGAACAATTTTAAAAATGGCGAAAAACGTATTTTTGCCATAATTTCTACAAACTTTGTTGGAATGGGGCAAATAATATACCCTTGAAAAGCTACAAAAAATGCGAAACTTTTTCATATTGATGATTTTATCTGATTCCTAGCCGTTTCCAAGTAATTTCAAAAACGGCAAGATCATTCGTTCTGCCTTTATCGCGAAACAGATTCTTCGAAAATGCACCGCGTGAAGAACTTGAACTTCTCGGCATGTCTACCTGAACTTCACTCTGTTTTTTCACGTGCTTTTTTGGTCGTAGCTCTCCATACACTGCTCGTAACTCTCCATCCATTCACCGGAATTGAGCAAGTGATATACCGATGGAAAGCTGCTGTAAACACACAACTTTCGCGTGTTGATCATTTTTTCATACTCGCGACGATTTTAGAAGGTTTTCATCTGAAATTCATTTAGCATAGTAGTTGAACTTCCTGTTGTTTTCATGGTGAACTTCTACGACGTATTTTTGTTTGTAATTTTCTCATCCATTCGTCAGTGTTACACAAGTGATATTCCTTTTGTACAAACCTCTCTCACAATAATTTTTTAAACTTTCTCTAGCCGAGGACTTGAACTTACACAAATGATATTCCTGCCGTTTTGAAGTAAATTAGAAAATGGCAAGGTCATGATTTCCGCGTTCATCGCGAACGGAAATGCACTGCGTGAAGTAGTTGAACTTCTGGGGCATGTCTGTTTGAACTTCACTCTGTTTTTGACGTGTTGTTTTTTGCACTGCATGAAATAGTTGAACTTCTGGGGCATGTCTGTTTGAACTTCACTCTATTTCACTTTATTGTATTTTTCTTATATGAAATACACACCATGTAGTACATGAACTTCCGGTTGTTATCACTTTGAACTTCTCTCTGGTTTGAGAGAATTATTTTAAAACACAAAAAATAACATATTTTTTATGTATTTTGGACATCTAAATACACGGTGAACCTCTCTCACAAGAATTGTTTGAACTTTTTCGTCGCCGAGCACTTGAACTTCTAGCAACCATTTTTTTCGTTTATGAGTTGTTTTTAAAAATGCAAAAATGGCGTTGTGTTTTTTTATTTTTTGAACAGGTAAATCCTAGGTTTTAATAAACTCCGAACTTCTATGTTATTTCAATTTGAACTTCACCTTTTTATATTTTGATTAAAGCATGGAAATACAAGGTGAACCTCTCTCGCAAGAATTTTTAAACTTCCTCGGACAGAGCACTTGAACTTCTGTCAACAAAATTTTTAAGCTTTTATTTTTCTATACTTCTATTCTCACCTGAAATGCATTGCTTGCAGTATTTGAACTTCTCGCTGTTTTCACTATGAACTTCTGTCACATTTTTGTGTGTACGTCGAATTACATACAATTGAAGGTCCGACATCATTTTTTGCCATTTTTAAAACATGTAATTGGAGGTCGGACATCCCGCAATATAAATTATGAACCATGCACGGGGGTGCACGTAAACTTTTTGCAACAAATCTGAGTTTTTATATTCTTCAAACTTCTATGTTATTTCGAATTGAACTTCTTAATCTTATTCTTAGAAAAAAAATATGTTTTTAAATAAACATCAAACACTTTTTTTTAAATTGAACCTCATACTTTTTTTCCTAGAAATGGAAAGAATTTGAGTTTTCTGTAAACATCAAACTACTCTTTTTATTTTAATTTGAACTTCTTTAATTTTATTCTTTAGTAACAAAGGAAACCTATGTTTTTTTATAAATATTGAACTTGTTTTTTATAATTTGAACTTCTTGGTTTATTTGAAATACTTTATTTTTCCATTTTTTGAAACCGTAAAACAATGTTCTTTTTATAAAAACATAAGCATCAAAGTCATGTGTTATGTTAATTTGAACTTCTTGCTTTTCTTTAGATATAAAAATTTCTGATTTTCTTATAAACATTGACCCTGCTATGTATCTTAAATTTGAACTTCTTGGTTTAGTTTCAGAGACAGAAAAATTGTCTATTGTTTTGTCTTTTAACTTGTAGGATTTTCGAGGTTTTGTGAACTTCTAGAGTTTATTTTTGTGCAAAAGTTACACACACACATAATAGAACAACACCCACACACTGATGCTCACATGTTGTTCCCCCCTTCTTTTAGTATACACATTGAACGACCCCCAGTAGCTATGATGAACTCCTCTCTTTCTGCCCGAGAGAAACACACGTACGCAAGAGAAAATTTATGTATCTGGGAGCACCCATTTTTTGACAGTGATGGAGTGTGCTGTGATACGTCTCCAACGTATCTATAATTTTTGGTTGTTCCATGCTATTATATTATCAACCTTGGATGTTTTATATGCATTTATATGCTATTTTATATGATTTTTGGGACTAACCTATTAACCCAGAGCCCAGTGCCAGTTTTTGTTTTTACCTTGTTTTAGAGTATCGCAGAAAAGGAAAAATCAAACGGAGTCCAATTGACCTGAAACTTCACGGAACTTATTTTTGGTAGGAAAGCAACCCGGGAGACTTGGAGTGCACGTCAGGAAAGAAACGAGGGAGCCACGAGGTAGGGGGCGCGCCCACCCCCCTAGGGTGCGCCCTCCACCCTTGTGGGCCCCTCGTGCCCCCCTGACGTACTTCTTCCTCCTATATATCTCCATATACCCTAAAACGATCGAGGAGCACAATAGATCGGGAGTTCCGCCGCTAGAAGCCTCCGTAGCCACCGAAAGCCAATCTAGACCCGTTCCGGCACCCTGCCGGAGGGGGAAATCCCTCTCCGATGGCCATCTTCATCATCCCGGTGCTCTCCATGACGAGGAGGGAGTAGTTCTCCCTCGGGGCTGAGGTATGTACCAGTAGCTATGTGTTTGATCTCTCTCTCTCGTGTTCTTGATTTGGCACAATCTTGATGTATCGCGAGCTTTGCTATTATATTTGGATCCTATGATGTTTTCTCCCCCCTCTACTCTCTTGTAATGGATTGATTTTCCCCTTTGAAGTTATCTTATCGGATTGAGTCTTTAAAGATTTGAGAACACTTGATGTATGTCTTGCCGTGCGTATCTGTGGTGACAATGGGATACCACGTGATTCACTTGATGTATGTTTTGGTGGTCAACTTGCGGGTTCCGCCCATGAACCTATGCATAGAGGTTGACACACATTTTCGTCGTGATTCTCTGGTAGAAACTTTGGGGCACTCTTTGAGGTTCTATGTGTTGGTTGAATAGATGAATCTGAGATTGTGTGATGCATATCGTATAATCATACCCACGGATACTTGAGGTGACATTGGAGTATCTAGGTGACATTAGGTTTTTTTTGTTGATTTGTGTCTTAAGGTGTTATTCTAGTACGAACTCTAGGGCTGTTTGTGACACTTATAGGAATAGCCCAACGGATTGATTGGAAAGAATAACTTTGAGGTGGTTTCGTACCCTACCATAATCTCTTCGTTCGTTCTCCGCTATTAGTGACTTTTGAGTGACTCTTTGTTGCATGTTGAGGGATAGTTATGTGATCCAATTATGTTATTATTGTTGAGGGAACTTGCACTAGCGAAAGTATGAACCCTAGGCCTTGTTTCAACACATTGCAATACCATTTATGCTCACTTTTATCATTAGTTACCTTGCTGTTTTTATATTTTCAGATTACAAAAACTTATATCTACTATCCATATACCACTTGTATCACCATCTCTTCGCCGAACTAGTGCACCTATACAATTTACCATTGTATTGAGTGTGTTGGGGACACAAGAGACTCTTTGTTATTTGGTTGCAGGGTTTCTTGAGAGAGACCATCTTCATCCTACGCCTCCTACAGATTGATAAACCTTAGGTCATCCACTTGAGGGAAATTTGCTACTGTCCTACAAACCTCTGCACTTGGAGGCCCAACAACGTCTACAAGAAGAAGGTTGTGTAGTAGACATCAAGCTCTTTTCTGGCGCCGTTGCCGGGGAGGTTAGCGCTTGAAGGTATATCTTTAGATCTTGCAATCGAGTCTTTTAGTTTCTTGTTTTATCACTACTTTAGTTTATAAAAGAAAACTATAAAAAATGGAATTAAGTTTACCTCATACGCTTCATCTTTTTAATATCTTTCGTGAGTATGATGGGAAGGAAAATTGTGCTCAAGTGCTAGAAGAAGAATGCATTAGAATGTTTGGCACTAAATATTTGAACGATGAGCATGATTGCAATGTTGTTAGTATGAATTCCTTGAATATCCATGATGCTAATGATATGCAAAGCCACAAGCTTGGGGAAGCTATGTTTAATGAAGATGATACTTTTAGTCTCCCAAGTTTTGATATGCAAATTTATAATGATGATAGCATGCCTCCTACTTATGATGATTATATTTATGAAAGTGGGTTTGGAAGAGTGTCAACTTTAGTAAGTAATGATCCCACTATTTTGGAGGTTGTTGAATCTTATTATGATAATTATGAAAGTGGATTTGGAGAGGTCATGACTTTATTTAGTAATGATTCCACTATCTTGGAAGAGGTTTCAATCGATTATGATGAGAACAAAGTTGCTACTTATGATAATTATTGTGATGATACATATGCTATAAAAAGTAGAGATGATTATATTTATAAAACTTATCATGATTATGATTACCCTTTTTCTGAACTTTACTCTTTTAATGTGGAAACAATTTATAATATTCAAGTCTCTTATGATACTCCCACTATCCCGAATGACAAGAATTTTGCTTATGTGGAGAGTAGTAAATTTTCTATGCTTGTAGATCATGAAAAGAATGCTTTAGGTGCTGGTTATATTGTTGAATTCATTCATGATGCTACTGAAAATTATTATATGGGAGGAATCACTACAGAAAAATACACTTCCGTGATGATACGTGTTTGTCACAGTAGGTCGCTTTTTTTGTCATGCATGTACATCCATGACAAATTTATGACAGAATCAAGATAGTCATACCTGTGCTGTCGTAGAAGTGTTCCATGACATTACCAAAATTATCATCACGGAAGTGTCCACTTCCATGACGATAAATCGCGCGTCATAGAAGTGCTTTCGTCAAGGGTGACCGACACGTTGCATCCACCGTAACGGAACGCCGTTAAGTTATCGGGTCGGGTTTTGGATCCGATAACCCGTTAACAACCCCAACCAATGGGGATTTTCCACATGTAAAATCATCATTGGCTGGAGGAAACACGTGTTGGCTCATCGTTGGGACAGATGTCAACCACTCATTGGACGGAAGGCACCTATGATACGTCGACACGTGGCACGGCCCAACAAAGGCCCATTCCTGTGAAAAGGCCGGCCCGTTTGACTTGGTCAAAAGGTGGCGGGCCGGCCCATGGAAAGCCTGTTAACGGCCTATTCGCATATAGCCCATTTACAGCTCGCCAACCCAAGGCCCGTCACGCCCTATCCGAATTAGGCCCAGTAGCGTCATCTAGGCCATCCAATATGATTCTAGCCCGTTTTCACTTCTGGCCCATGTATGGCCCATGACGTCTTTTGGCCCATATGAGGCCCTATGTAACTCTTGGCCTATTAACGGCCCGTGGTGAAACTGGCCCGTAATGAACAGTGTATCACTTTACACCCATTAACGGCCCGTGGTGAAACTGGCCCGTAATGAACAATGTATCACTTTATACCCATTAACGGCACGTTATTCCGTTGGGCCGTTTCCAGCCCATGTTATCTTTCGGCCTTCTCAGAGCCCATTTATTCTTGGGCTCATTTCCAGCATTCTTTTACTTACGACCCGTTACTGTCATTTTCTGCTTGTGGGCCAAATTCAGCCCGTGGTTACAGTCGGCCCGTTTGTGGTCCGTTAATACGTTGGGCCGTTTTCATAGCGTCATCAAATACGGCCTATTAACGATGGCCCGTTACGGTCGGCCCATGAACGGACGATTCCAACTCTAGCCCGTTTACGGCCATAATGTGGCCTGTTATTGGCCCATGTTTGGCCAATCGATCATACGGCCCGTATAAGGCCCATTGATAATACGACCCGCAGAAGGCCCATTGTTTCTACGGCCCGTAGAAGGCCCATTGTTTCTACGGCCAGTAGGAGGCCTAGTATCACTACAGTTAATATTAGCCCATGGTTATTGTGGCCTAGTTTTAAAAAAATAGGTTATTGCAGCCACTAGCTAACCGCGGAAAAAGAACTGCAATGACTACAAGCAAACAAATAAACAAGGCAACAAGGAAATAAATAAGCAAGCAACTAACGCTAGGCTATCACAGCTATTACACATAATACATCCATTGGGCATCAAAGTTCGCCACCAGTGCAAATATAGGGAACAAAGCTGCATATCATATACACTGGTTGTCAAAGTTGGAGACCAGCGCAAATAAACGCTGCAGCAAAACAAATCCAGAACTGAAACCACTTCAGAAGATCTCAAGAAACAATATCCTGGGTACCCATAATGCTGGCAAGATGCTTAGAAAGCTTATTAACTTTCTCTTGTTTGGCGCTTAAATCCTCCAGCGCTTGCTGTTGCACCAGAAAAAATGCATCTGAATTTTGCAGGGACTTCCGCAGTCCTTCCGCTTCTTGTCGCAGCACAGCTGATCGATGCCTTTCAGCTTGTAGTTGAGACTCAACAAACCGAACTGATTCAGATAGTGAGTTTGAATAGCTTGTGCAAGCGGTAGTGGCCAATAACTGCAACACTAAACCAAGACAGGATGTGTCACTATACTAAACCTCATCTGCATTACTTCCTTTACCGTTGCTTAATAAGGCACTCTTCCCCAATATTCTGTCAACATTCTAAAAGAAGAAACAAGCAGACACATAACAAGTTTAGCATGTACTAGTATATGAAACTCATTTCGGTGAACCAGTTCATTAGTAAGGTGGACAGGATTAAACTACCAAGTCTTCCATTGCCAAGTACTAGTACATAATAAAAGCATCAAACAAACATATATCTATGTCCTATGGTAGCAATGGAATCTTAAATTAGAACAGTTGTTCTTCAGGTTTAGGCACTTGTTCTACATGAATAGAGTACAGTAAGACACAAGAATATAATACTTAAAAATAGAAAATGAGCTCATAGACCTTACCACATTCTTGGTTCGGGACCAGTACAGAATAAGGCGTTCCCAGTCATCATCCAGTAAATGTGTCTCAGGAGAACGTAAGGGAATTTGATGAGTTTCTTTGCCGGTGAAGTACGTTTTCTTCAGGTAATTCCGATACTACCACCAAGCATTCTTGAAGATAGCAGAGGTATTAGCACAGGTTACCTCATCCTGAGTTTCCAAATCGGTCCTTCTCTATAGAGAAAAATGGGAAAATTTGCTGTATTATAACCATCATGGAGGTAGGATGTATGGGACGAAGCAAAGTAATTGCCATGAATAACATTACTTACACATAACTCCTGGACAAACACCTGCAACTGACATTTTCCTTCATCTTCAGTATAATATTTCCAAGATGGGAAGATACGCACATACGATTTAACAACATCAAATGCGATAGATGCTAAACTACGACTAGCTGGTTGTGCTTCCTCCACAGGAATAGGCGTACTAACTGGTGGAGTTGGGGTTCGCCATGATAGTACTGGCCCTATGGGCAGTGGAGCTGCCTTACTAACTGCTCTTGTTTGGGAGCTCTGTGGTGGAGATGGTGCTGTGTCAACAAGAACTGGGTTACTATCGGCTGGGGTTGGGGTTAGATTGGGTGAAGCTGGTTCTCTATCCATCGTAGTAGGGGTACAATCTGCGAGAGTTTGGGTTATGTGTGGTAGGGCTGGTTCTTGTGCATGTACAACCAGGGTGCTATCTCCACCAAGAGGTAGCACTATTTTATTTGAAGACCATGTTTTTAGTCCGCTAGATACTGGCATCACCCGCTCCAATTCAAATGGCTGATAAACAGGAAACATAGTTGAATGTACATACATTGTATGAGAGACAGATGCAATAGATAGTGTGGAAAAAAGGGCATGAAATAGTTGACATGTATATTGTTTAACTAAAACAGATAGCATGGCATAATTTCACATATATGATGTCTATCTAAACTGGATAGCATAGCATAACATAATTCAAAGATATGATGAATAACTAAACATGATCGCATGAAATAATTCACCTACATGTTATCTAAGTAATCAGGATCGCATCATTTAATTCACATATGTGATTTATATGCTAAACAGAGGGCATTCGATATGATGTCTAAACAGAGGGCATTCGATATGATGTCTAAACCTACATGCCCCCTGAGCCGCCAGCCACCACCGGCCGAACCGCCGGCCCCAGCGCCGCCTCGCCACCCCGAAACAACTCGCCACCGCTGCCCCGGCCAGCCCTCTAGGCCCCCCGCCCCCACCCTGAACCCTAAGATAGATAGTGGGGTACCTCTCCGGCGAGCCCCCGTCCCCGCCGCGGGTGGTTCTTCCTTAACTCCGGCGAGCCCCCCAACCCCTGAAAATCAACTGACCCAAAAGTCGATTCAGTCGACTGAAGTGTGGCTTAATCGGAGCAGAGCAGCACCACGAGCGAGGGGGAGAGCAGCAGCAGCTGGGCGAGCGAGCGATCGAGCGAGAGCTGGAGCAGCAGCAGCAGATCCGGCTGGTATGGACGCCGCCGCCGAAGGGGCCTCACACTGGGGGAGAGCTGCCATGGAGATGTCGCCTGCGGCGCCGGCTTCAAGGTAGCCGCTCCATGGGGGTGCGGGATGGAGCACCGTCGGCAATGGGAGGTCGAGTTAAGGAGAAGGTACGATGCGATGAGTGTACAACCTCTTTGGTGGCGCCGAGTAGGCCTCGGCTTCGTCCGAGGAGTCGGTGAGGATGCTGCGGTTCTGGTGGAGCAGGTTAAGGCGGCGTTGTGGGGATGGAGCAGCCGCGATAGACGAGGCGATCGTTGGAGCAGCTCCTTGGAGGTGGAGGACGGGGCGGCTGAACTGGCAGGACGGCGAGATGGACAACGGATCCTCATCCGGGGAGGTGGACGAGGGACGTCGAGCTGTTGCGCTGGATGACATCGTCGGGGAAGAGGCTCCGGCTGGGCAGCGGTGACGTGGCGGACGGAGGTGGGTGGGGTCTCGCGGCTAGAGCGGAGAGGTTATGGGGGCCTGGGATTTCGATTGGCGAAAAGGGGGCGATGGGAGGGGGTGAAGCATGACTTAGGAACGCGCTTGTCCAAAATGCAGGGTGTGTTACAAAAGTACCCCCCACTGATTTGAACTAGCGGCCCTTTCAGCTCAGGGTTAGAAGGGGGATTTCACGTGTCGGGATTTGGTAGCTGGAGGGAGTTTTCACATGCGTTGTAATTTCGGGATAGCAAGGTGCGGGTTGTGAAGACGCCAGTTTTGGGAGCACGATATCTGAATTTTCGGGATATAACAAGACGCGGGTTGAATTTTAGGGACAAGCCTAACGTGTAGTAATATTGTACTTGTACGTACCAAATCAATTCGCACTTCCCTCAACCAAAAAGAAAACGAAAAAATAAAACTATTCACACCACACAAAGAGAGATTCTTGCCCCGTTTTACTATACAAATGCTATTCAAAGCTACTCCCTCCTTCCATCTATATAGGGCCTAATGCGTTTTTCGATGCTAACTTTGAACAAATATTAGAGCAATGATATATGGCATGCAACTTACACAAAGCACACCGTTAAATTCGTCTCTGAAAGGTTCTTTCAATGATATAATTTTCACATTGTGCATGTCATGTACTATTAATCTTGTCAATAGTCAAAGGCGGTCTTAAAAATCTCATTACGCCCTGTATAGATGGAAGGAGGGAGTATGAATACATGTTATGTACGATTAAATTTTTTCGCTTGCTGTACAATGCATGTAACCTACTCATACCAACATTTTAGTGCATTCCAAATGTCTATACTACCGCTGCAATTCGAACTAAATTTGAATTCGTTTCCCTATTTCAATAAGAATCTACAATCATGATTGTTGCCAACTTCAACCATCATAGTTTCCTTGCTATCCGCCAGATATAAATCAGACGGCCTATAATGCAGGATGGCAGACACACCATCATCAACAACTCCGTTTTTATAAGAGTAGAGATAAAACATATTAAATGTAGTATACCATGTTCATAACCACACCATGTGTATCACCGTTATATATATTCACACATCCGTCGGTTTGAAACACTGATAAATTCTTCAAATATCTGAATTCGCTTTTTATAATGAAGTATATATGATCTCTATTCGTCTTTTACACCCACACAACCCTCTTATCTTTGTAGCTAGCGCTAACTTTCTCTTGTGCATGCACACGCCCGCATCCCTCTCACCCTCCCTCAGCATTCTCTAGCTCCATCAAGCAAATTCGTCTTTTCACTTTAGGTCGTTCACCCATGGTGTGTGTAGGCCCCCCAGCTCCTTCTTTACGGCACACATCCATCGATATGCCTCTCTAGCCAGGTGTGCCTAGCACAAACACAAGCTTCCCCTCTTCTCTTGTCACCGTCCATGCCTCACTCCCACCACTCTTTTCATCGTTCTCGTACTCGCACACTCCTCCCCCTCAATATAGTATGCCTCTCGTACCACCTCCTACATGCATCCCTCTCTCTCTATCCTTCTCCCCGTGCCTCATTTTCTTCTAACACACACATGCATGTATACCCATCGATCTCCCAACATATACCTAGATCGACTTTAACTACCCCCCCATCGATCGACGTACCTCACAAGTTATGTCTCTCCTTTATCTTACAAAGGGCGATTGATCTTCCTATGTAGTTACGTCTGCTTACCACAGCCACATCGTCCCCCCTCATCATTCGTGCATGCTTCCTGACCCGTCTCTCACACGCACGTGCACAGACAACAAGCAACCATCTCCTCTCTTATTGATATTGCGGGCGTGCCCTCCGTTTGTCTAGCAAGCCTATCCCACCATTTGTTAGAAGCAACTCCACTACCACCCCCTCCAACACTCTAGCTCTGTCTCTCTCCCAACCTTATTCATCTCCTACACATATGCATGGATGCCGATCGATCTCCCTTAATACATGAGGCAGATCGATCTCCTTAATACATGAGGTAGGCCTCTCTCCTCCTCCACACATATACCAGCCATTGTACCTCTATAGTTAATTGGGCCTCCCTCTTCCCCCACCACACACCGATAGTCGAGCGCTGCAGGTAGGTATCCATGCCACAGAGACAAACTGCACATGTCCCATCTCACGTTCCAGTAGGCCAGCCACTCTATATCTTTGACGTGGGCACACACAAATTCGATGGCACTCTTTATTGATCACGCGCGCGCGCGCACACACACACGCACACACACACACATCATCCCTCTCTTCGATTCTATGGACACCTCAAGCCGATGATACCTCCACTCTCTTCTCGTGGATCGCCCTCTATATATATATGTTATATCCAGGACTCTATTTCACACACATTGCATATGTTAAATTTTTTGATTGACCCCCCCCCACAAAAAAAACTCTCAAGAACCCACACACTATATCTCTCTAGGTTTGTATCTCTCTCACACAACCCCACGTAGGTGGTGTACGTATACAAGAAGAGAATAGGTGCACCGTGCATGTACTCACGCTTCGTGCCCAGCCACACCCGTGCGGGTACACGGTGGAGCTCATTTCTCCACAGAAGCTGAATTTGTTTTTGAAACATCAAGTGGCCAGAGACTCGAAAACTTATTTGCCCATTAGTGACTTGTAAGGGCGGTGGATTTTAGTTTGTACGATAATGCTGCATCCACCTAAAGTAACGAAATTTCTTACGTAAACTTCCTAGTAATTCCCTCTTCGTAGGTGCAACATTACTCCTAACATTTGTAATATCAGTTTGAAACTTGTAACATTGCCGTTTCCTATTCCTCACTCTGTGCATTTAAAAACCGAACCAAAAAACCATACCGAAAATAAACCGAACCGAACCAATTTTATGGTTTTTATGGTTTCTGGTTTCGGTATGGTATGAACTTTTCATACCGATTTGAACTTGGTTTTTATGGTATATACCGGAAAACCGAACGGTTAACCGAATAAACCGAAGTAAAAAATAAATTTATATTTCTTGAGATGAACAACCATACAAGTTGTCATTTTTCTTGTACACGAGTCAAATGCACTACTAAGCACGTAATTTTTTCTTGTAACATAGTCATTTTTCTATTTTTAAAATGCTAAGCACGTCCATAACCATCAACAGATGAATCAATGCATGCATATATACTTCTATATATAGTCATATACTATTTGTGTAGAATAGTATGTGTTTTGAGTCATAAATTTGCTAATTATTATTACGTCATTTCCAAATTCGCGTCAACTTTGGTTTTTATGGTATATACCGAAACCATATCGAAATAATTTGGTATATACCAAAACCGAACCGTATTTTAGTTTCATACCATATTTACCGAAGTATTAATACCGTACAAACTAAAAAACAGTATAAATCGAACCATGTAAACCGAATAAACCGAACGCACAGGGTGACCTATTCCTGCGTTTTCAAAATCCTGCGAATCAAACAGGTCCTGAGTTGGTGATGATGTTGTGCCTCCCATCTTTCACCAATAGCCGTCAGATCTAGATCTGACGCATACAAACCAAGCTTCTCCATTTTTGCAAAAAGATGCCCGCACCTGTTCCCTATTTACAAACAACTCCTTGTCTCTCACAATCAGCCTCATCTCCTCCCCACCACATCTAGGAGTAGAAGGCCGTGGAAAAATCTGGCGCGATGGCCGCTGCCGGAGCCGTCCACCCCCAATCTTGGTGTTCCGTGCAATGCACGGGCATCTATGCACGGGAAATCATGTCGAACAGGTCTAGTTGTAAGCAGGCTAGCTCTACAACCATGATGATAGTGACTGCAAACGGTGAGGCTGACTATGGTATGCCGAACACGGCGCCTATACTCAGGTGTCATCTCCGGCGCAGGGTCTTGTCACTTCACTATGAGGAGCAACACATAATAATTTGACCAACGGATAGTACAGTGCTAGTACTCCTACTACTACATTGGTAGTACTACTACTAGTACTAGTAGCACCACCATCTGGATTTAGGAGTACTACCACGTCCATCTGGATTTTAGTATTTGACTAGCAATATCTAGTAATGCATGTCACCAAAAATGTACTACTCCCTTTGTAAATAAATACATGGTGTTTTATTCCTATCGGCGAGAGAACTTAATGTTTTTCTGCTACTCCTAACTAGAGTACTAATAGGATTACATGCAATGAACTAAACATTGCATGTCATGTTTGGTAGTCTCAAGTCATTGAAAGCATGCACGGCCCACATCTCTCATTGGTTGATATGTCACGAAATAAGAAACAAGGAGGGAGTTAATGCACCGTGCCTAAGTATTTTGGGATTATTGGTTTTCGTAAGGTGACTTACACAACATTTTTGTTTACATGCATTAACATTTAATAGTTAAATCAAAGGTGAAAACTTGGCGCAAAATGCAAAGGGGGCCAATAAACCAGTAAACATCAAACTTCTCTCGTTTGGCCCCAACTAGAGGTCCGGTGAGATGACTATATTGCACCGGCACGGAGGGGGACGCAGCTTCATTAACTTACGACAACTGCCTTTGGGTGAATGACACATGGCCCCAGGGGGTGGCTGGCCCACCTATCATACAGCCAAAGGCAGGTGCAGTAGAGGGCCGAGGAGTAGTATGAAATCCTACGCACCTACGCACGCTAACCAAGGGCTGAGTGATCTCTCGAGTCGCAAGATTAGTTGACTAGAAGCTACGCTAGACCCATGGAGGTGATGAGCGCGAGCATTAGCCGGCTGTGCTAGATGGTCCACGACGCCGGCCTGCGGCCCAGCACCGAGGAACGTCTCCAGGTAGTATTGCTTGAGGCCGCCAGGGCGAGGGGCCTCTTGGACGATAGCTTCGTCTCCTTGTTCGACGAGGTCCTCGTTGGTTTCCTCGACAAGTTCACCGTCGTCAAGAAGCTTGCGGGCGACTTTGACGTAAGCCTCCAGCCGACGCGCCCAGGCTCTGCGATGCCCACCACCCTCAACGGCCACTATGGTAACAACCTCTTCGACGCACTGGTGGCCCTGCGACTGCCCGCCGTCGCGCCGGAGAATGTCCACCTCGAGGTTGCGCTCGCCGCGCAGCGCCTAGCGCAGCAAGACACCATCGACATAATCACCCACGTCTACGCGCAAATCGTCCACAAGGACTACTACATGCAAGAGGAGAACAATAGGACGCTGGCCTTCTTGGAGCGCAGGGCAACCTTGGACGGCACTGTTCAGAAGCACGTTGAGCTCGCCGCCAACGCCGCTGCTCCTCACACGTTGGTTGGTGACCCAGCGCACTACGGCGTGAGGATGTCGTTGAACGTTGATGGATCCATATGTATTTTTATCTTTCCGTCAAATCCATGTAGTAGTATATGATACTACAGTAATTATCTTACCTTTCGCATCAGCTTCATAATTTTCGTACGTACTCCATGCATGAACGGCACCAGAACCAAACTTCTCATTACTCTAGGCAAAATCGTTATTTTCTATCTATCGGGCGCGCCATGGAGCAGAACCAAATTTTACAAGTTACGAGTTCAAAAGGAAAAGCCTGCCGTGTTCGCGTCGCACCCCCACACGGTTGGTCCGGCACGCCGCTCAAGCGGGAATGCGTGCGGTGTTGCATTTTCACTTACAAGTGGGACGACAGTTGAGCAAACCGACTATCGGCAAACCCCCACCCCGCCCACCGCACGATGGCTGAGAAAACAGGAGGGAGAAGAGATGGTTGTAGCATGGACTCCAAGAAAATTGGTGTCGGATGGGACTCGTGTGGGTGGCGTGTGCCGTACTGCTAGACGTGAATGCTACTGAGTTATGGCCCATGCCACCCCACTATATCTTGGTACGTAGAAAAAATTTCCTACAGTCCGTGCTCAGCCCTCCTCTATCTCTCTTCTCAGCCAGCCAGCGGACGCACGGAGCCCATCGTCTGTTTGCTCACATGCGGACCCACATGTTAGTGAAAACGCAAGAGGACCCACTGAACCTGCACATCTTTCACCTCGACGTGCTGGTGATGAAAAACAAATCCAATAAAGATCTTCGGTGGCCTCTTTTGGAGTTACTCAAGAGTTGTAAGATTCTATTTACAGTTTAACCCAAGATGCACATCTCGTGGCTTCAACTACCACTCTATTTTCTTTCATGACACGACCTGGATGCTGGATGCCCCACGTGTCGGCAAAAGGAGGAAGAACCCGACCAAATCTTCGGTTCTGCTATCGGATGAGATTAGTGCACTTGTTGATACTCCTACTAGAATAGAGGCTAGACATGAGACTAGATGCGAGGAAGCAACGTCTACTTCTTTACACTCAAAGAAGAAAGAAGCACGCAAGATCGAGCCTCCGAAGATCACCAATGAATGCATCCAGAAGGCACTAATCCAACTTACAGGAGTAGTAAAATGTATTCTTGTGGTTCTTGTTTTCTTTGATCTTGCTTTTCTAGTCAAAATTATCGTTGGAGTCCGTGCAAAATGGAGGTGCGTTTGGGGTCGTGCGTTGGAGTTGGCCTTACAAGTGGGACCGCAGTTAAGGAAACCGACTATCGGCAAACCCCCACCTCGCCCGCTGCGCGATGGCTGAAGTTAGAGAAATGACGAGGTTGAAGGGATTGCTCTAGCACGGACTCCAAGAAATAATATGGTGTCAGATGGATGTCGTGGTGGTGGCGTGTGCCGTACTCCTAGACGTGAATGCTTGTTCTGGCCCATGCCACCCTACTACTCCTACTACTTACTCCTACTAGTATATAGTATACTAGTATTGAGGATTCGAGGTGCTGGTTACGTACAACGAACACATTAACATATGGCTACAGTAAAAACACCCGCCCGACGCGCAAAGCATGTGAAGCTAGTACAAATTTAGAGAAGCGGCTCGAAAGCCATTCATAAATTTAGTAAGTTTATCACAGGCATATCATTTTATTACATACAATAGGTCATCAACCCACATCGACAACGAGGATACATTATAAATACTAAAGTTTTCACCACACAACAAATAACAAGCAATGAAATGAACTTCAACTCAACCATTCCTCGGCGTTGGAAATGCTTGCTTTGAACCACAACTGATTCTCTGGGACGGGCCATCTGTTGTCGATCTGGAGACCAACGCAGGACCGATCATCCAGGCTGAAGCGGCCTACTATATCCCTACCAGGGTAGGGAACCACCCAAATGTCCGAGGTATAGACACAGTTGCTTCTCATAAATGTGTCAACAGCAGTTGGATCACCTTTCATCATCATCGGATAGTTTTGTCCAAGGAAGAGCGAGTTTTCTCCAAGACTATCAATTCTGTGCCAGGGAGAAGGAAGTTGGCGCTAGCACACTAGTATCCATCCCGAATACCATGCAACGAGTGTTGGAATAGGTCCGGAGAGTGCGACCATGGGAGACACATGCTTCCTTACCAGTAACATCATCAGTGCGTTGTATACACACAAGAAGAGGTGATCCATCGGAATTAGTTGCCAGGCGCCACAGAGTATATCGGCACTGCTCGTCCTCATGCTCGTGATCATCACCATCATCATCTCCCCCTTGGTTATAAAAATTTTCAAGTATAGGTGGTGGGATGTTCACAGGACCTTGGAAACACAAGAAGAAGGTTAATTAGTAAAGGGAAATTTGCTAACCCGCATGCATGTGGATGAAACAATTATAATTACGGTGGAAGACAAAAGTACCGAAACTACTAGGATGCCATGCAAAAACAGTGCCACGAGTGGTGGCAGCAAACACAAGGCCCTCGTATTGAATTGCATCACAGTACTCATCCGTGTACAGAAACTGATTTTTGAGCAATATCCATCGAGTCGAACCACAAAGGACAGCAACAAGCTTGTCGAAGATAGCAACACCTTGATAGTTGTTGTAATTCCAAGAGCGGTTGGGAACTCGACAAATTGCTATCTTCCATAGAAGACAGTCACCATGATCGTATTTGAACGTGCGTACATTACCGGTGTGCTCAACCTCTGGGCAGTGTGCTGAGATTTTTGGAAGTGGAACCCGGTGACGAGTGTACACATTCACAAGTTCCCACTCGCAGTTGGACCCAATGTAAACAACCCAATCTCCATTTGCGCCTGCCCAAGCCTTGCCCTCGAGCGATGGCATCTTAACATCATATGTATCATTATCAAGCGGCATCAACTGGCACAGGGCGAGGCCTCCGTCGTGCCGGCGCCAGTCATCAGGGTCACGACGAAGAAGATAGGGGAGATCAAACCGCTCCTTGACTCTTGGGTTCTTTGTAATGATGTTATTAGTTGAGTCGAGAATGGGCTTGAACGAACCTGCCATGCTAGCCGAGGTGACGATGTCGCACCGATCAATGAGTTCCTCCACCACGTCATCTTTCAGATCGGGGCAAAGAATAACGGGGTCATTTCCGGCCTGTTCCCTCCATGGGGAAGACGATCGAACAATGGCAGAAGAAAGGGTGAAAGGCTAAAGGAAAATGGAGGAGGGAGAGGAAGAGCGTGCGACAGCAGGTCCAAAACGAGAGGGAAAGGCGAAGAGTCGGTGGACGGTTGCGAGTTTGCCACGGTTCATGAAGAGGCGCCCTGGCCTACACGTCCGTTCGGAAATACTCCTACTACTCGCCGTCGTCTCACTGATATGTTGTAACGGGACCACATGTCAACGAAACATGGTGTGTAATTTCTCGTGCGTTGGCCCGAGGTGCCGCATTAGTTATCGACCTTTATTTTTTTAATGGCGTGCCGATCAGTTTTGAAGCACGACTAACTGGTACTATACGTGGAGAGGATGACAGCAGGGATCCGCCAAGGTCATGGCAGTATGCAAGCAAGTGCCTCCTTATTTGAAGCCAATAAAAATGGCTCCTCCTAGTGGATTTCTGATATCTGGGTCCCATGCCATTGTCAACGTAGTCAATAAACGAGAGAATTGCACAACGAGCGGCTGACACCA
Source organism: Triticum urartu (assembly GCF_003073215.2). Classification (NCBI taxonomy): domain Eukaryota; kingdom Viridiplantae; phylum Streptophyta; class Magnoliopsida; order Poales; family Poaceae; genus Triticum; species Triticum urartu. The sequence goes on along the minus strand of NC_053027.1, from coordinate 232,918,351 downwards.
GGGACCCAGCAGCTCGCCTAGTTATTTTTGTTTTGGGTTAATTTGATAAATGCCACTCCAAATCTGGTGTATCTGAGAAATGCCACTGCAATTTCCAAACTTTGAAAAATGCCATTTCATGCCATTTCTAGTGGCATTTTTCGAAGTCTGGAGTGGCGTTTTTCAAAGTTTAAAAACTGCAGTGGCGTTTTTCAAAGTTTGCAAAAATTGCAGTGGCATTTTTCAAAGTTTGGAAATTGCAGTGGCATTTTTATGAATCGCCATAATTGGAGTGGCATTTATCTAATTTGTTTTTGAGACGGAAGTAGGGTGTCAACTGGGCTTTGCAGGATACTCTGGCCTGTCTAGACAGCCTTTTCTTTTATGTTTACCACAGACCAGCCCAGTAGTTTTTTTTCTTCCTGAAAATGGCTAGCCCAGTTCTTTTGTGATTTGTCAAGTAAGTCGCTTTATCAGGCCTGCTGGGCTGCCAATCTTTCAAGACGAGGAGAGCTTCATTCGGCTGGCCGAGAAAATGGCCTATCAGTAATGAGAAATGGGCTGTACATTTTTAAAACACATCAAACCGGCAATTATTTTCAAATATCTTTTTTTTCATTTCGAGATTTTAAATTGCATTGATTTTTATGCGTGGACAATTTATTGGATTTTATATTGATATACATTTATTTTTAAAATCAGTCTGAATGTGACTCAAAATTTCGATATTAAAAACAGTTCAGACCGCATCGACATATGCAAAATTTCGTATAATTTTTTAACCGTGGCCACAATATGGGCTGTAATGCTAACATAAAGAATATGGACTCCAAAAAAACCCGTAAGAATTAGCAAATGGGCTGTAAATTATTTGAAATAATGACAGATGGGCTGTATGCTATTTTCCACAGATTTGAGGCTTTCCACAGATGGCCTGTATACTGTTGGATGTCCATCCACCGGCCGTCGTGCTTCTTCAATCTCTGCTCTTCCTGCCCCAGCCGCTCAAACAAGCACCGACGGGACTGCCTGCTCCCTCGTCCCCGCGGCCGGCTGTGCTGCCGCGCAGGCCTCACCACCCCACCGTACTCCCATCGCTGGCCTAGCCATCCCTCTACTCACCCACACCTGCTGTTATTCTCCGGCGAGGGCAGACGAACCACTAAACCCTCGTACAGTCGTACTCCCCTCCATGTGGGAAACAAAAACAACGGCCGAGTCTTCCCTGCCTCCGTATCGTTCCCTTCCTAGGCCTCGCCGTCGTCCACCGCCCCGGTGCTCTCGGCGTGGCGTGGTCAGCATGGTCAACGACCGACATGCATCTGAAGTGGACTGTACGTGGAGAGGCTGACAGCTGGGTCCACGGCCGCACGCAAGGAAATGCCTCCTTATTACGCGCAAAATAATGATTTCCTCCACCTGACATCTGGGACCCACCGAAATGGCCTCTGTATTTTGCGAAAAAACATTACCGCCGCTGACAGCTCGGACCCACCAGCTATATCTTCGCACGCAAGGAAGTGCCTCCTTATTACGCACAAAAAAATGAATACTCCCCCTGCAAGCTGGGACCCAGTATAGTGGGCCTACTAAGTTGACGGGGACGAAGGGCTTTGTCAACTTAGTCAATATGCACGATTTTAGCTCGACTGACCATACGATGTCCATCCAACGGCCGTAGTGCTTCTTCAACCTCTGGTCTTCTTGCTCCAGCCGCCCAAACCAACGCCGGTCGTGCCTCGTGCTCCTGCCTCCCGTGGCCCGCTACGATGCGGCGGAGGCCTCACCGCCCCTACTACTCCCATCGCTGGCCAGGCCATCCCTCTACTCACCCACACCCCCTGTTATTCTGCGGCGACGGCAGCCTCACACCACAGCGAACCAGTGAACCCTCGTACTCCTCTACGCGTGGGCATCCACTGCCGCGTCTTCCCTGGCTCCGCGTCGTCCCCTTCCTGGCCTTGCCGTTGTCCACCGCCCTGGTGCTCTCGGCGCACCATGGTCAACGTGGTCAAGGAACGGCTTCCATCGGACGTGGACTGTACGTGGAGAGGCTGACAGCTGGGTCCACGGCCGCAGCAAGGAAGTGCCTCCTTATTATGTGCAAAATAATTATTCCTCCACCTGATAGCGGGGACCCACCGGACGGGCCACCAGTATTTTGCGAAAAAATCTTTTCCCCCTGACTGCTGGGACCCACCGGACGGGCCACCGTATTTCGTGAAAAAAACATCCCCCCCACTATCTGCTCGGACCCACCGGAAGTGCCTCCTTATTACGCACAAAAAAGTGAATACTCCCCCGGCTAGCTCACACCGCAGCCAAACCAGTGAACCCTTGTAGTCCTCTCCACGCGAGCTTCCACTGCCGCGCCGTCCCCTTCCTAGTTCTTGCCGTCGTCCACCGTCGTGGTGCTCTTCGCGCGGCGTGGTCAACGTGGTCAAGGAACGACTTCCATCGGAAGAGTACTATACGTGGAGAGGCTAACAGCTGGGTCCACGGCCATAACCCAGTTTTTTTTGATTTGCCAAGTAAGTCGCTTTGTCAGGCCTGTTGGGCTGCAAATCTTTCAAGACGAGGAGAGCTTTCATTCGGCTGGCTGAGAAAATGGCCCATCAGTAATGAGAAATGGGTTGTACATTTTTAAAACACATCAAACCGGCAATTAGTTTCAAATATCATTTTTTTCATTTCAAGATTTTAAATTACATTGATTTTTATGCGTGGAGAATTTGTTGGATTTCATATTGATATACATTTATTTTTAAAATCAGTTTGAATGTGAGTCAAAATTTCGGGATTAAAAACAGTTCGGACTGCACCGAAATATGCAAAATTTCATATAATTTTTTACCCGTTGCCACAATATGGGCTGTGATGCTAACAAAAAGAATATGAGCTCCAAGAAAACCTTAAGAATTAGCCAATGGGCTGTAAATTATTAGAAATAATGGCAGATGGACTATATGCTGTTTTTCACAGATTTGAGGCTTTCCTAAAAAAAGGTTGACGCACAAGCACTGACTGTTGGATGTCCATCCAACGACCGTCGTGCTTCTTCAATCTCTGCTCTTCCTGCTCCAGCCGCTCAAACAAGCGCCGGCGGGACTGCCTGCTCCCTCCTCCTCGCGGCCGGCTGTGCTGCCGCGCAGGCCTCACCGCCCGACCGTACTCCCATCGCTGGCCTAGCCATCCCTCTACTCACCCACACCTGCTGTTATTCTCCGGCGATGGCAGACGAACCAGTAAACCCTCGTACAGTCGTACTCCCCTCCACGTGGGAAACAACTGCCGAGTCTTCCCTGGCTCCGTGTCGTCCCCTTCCTAGTCCTCACCATCGTCCACCGCCCTGGTGCTCTCGGCGTGGCGTGGTCAACATGGTCAAGGAACGACTTCCATCGGACGTGGACTGTACGTGGAGAGGCTGACAGCTGGGTCCATGGCTGCAGCAAGGAAGTGCCTCCTTATTACACGGAAAATAGTGATTCCTCCACCTGACAGCTGGAACCCACCGAACGGGCCACTGTATTTCACGAAAAAAGCGTTTCCCCCTGACTGCTGGGACCCACCAGCTACATCTTCGCATGCAAGGAAGTGCGTCCGGGCAAAAAAAAACGATTCATCCCCTGACTGCTGGGACCCACCAGCTACATCTTCGCAGGCAAGGAAGTGCCTGACAGTCGGGACCCACCTGGTCGAAGCGTATGTAGCGTTGTCATTCTGGTCGCGAACGTGTACGTACATATATACTGGTCGATGTAGAGGTGCACACGTGTCGTAGTAGAAGCGCGCACGTAGCATTTACACGTACGTACAACGGCCAGGGTGCAAGAAAGAAAATACGGCCACGTATGTGTACATACGGGCGGGGTCTCGAACGCCTACTCGCGCATACGTACGGCCAGGGCTCGTGTACATGGCTGGGTCGGACCGGAGAAACAGCGCCGTCGTCATGTTCATGGGGAGGCAACGGAATGCGTCGTGTTCATGGGGAGGCAACAGAATGTGTCGTGTTCATGGGGAGGCAACGGAATGCGTCGTGTTCATCGGGAGGGCTTGGACGGAACAGACGATGGAAACGAGGCCAGGCGTACCGCAGAACGGAGGAAATGACCTTGTGTTTGACCGGCCATGTTCGAAACGGGATCCTATTGATCGGGAGGGGTGTGGCGTACCGCAAAACGGATGAAACGGACTTGTGTTGTTGCGCTACGGTCGAAACGGGGGTCCTGTTCATCGGGAGGGGTGTGGTGTACCACAAAATGGGACTCCACGGGATACTGTTCATCTCCACCGTCGACCCCCTCCAGCCTCCACGAGCTATTGTTCATCCACCGTCGACCTCCTCCAGCCTCCACCTATGACTGTTCATCCACGGGCTCCTGTTCATCCAGCCTCCACCGCGCGCTACTCCACCTGTTCAACCAGCCCTCTCCACGGGCTCCTGTTCAACCACCCCTCCACGGGCTACTGTTCATCCTGCCCTCCACGGGGTGGTCCTGTTCATCCAACCCTCCACGGGGTCCTGTTCATCCAGCCCCAACCGGCTCGATCGATCGGGGTCCTGTTCATGCAGAGGCAACACCACGGGGTCCTGTTCATCCACCCCCACCGGGAACTGTTCATCCACCCCCCCCCCGCAACGCTCACTGTTCATCCAGAGGCATCATCGATCGGCTTCAGTTAGCAGCAGCTGCGAAGGAATCGCTCGATCGGGTTCAGTTAACAGCCATCGATCGATCGCTCGGGTTCAGTAACGCGTAGCCTGCAGTGCAATCTCTCAGGTTCAGTTAGAGCCCAACGCCTCGCTCGGGTTCAGTTAGAGCCAACGCCTCGCACACGCGCGCGTACGTGTACGAGAGAAACGCGCATTGCTCGGCCCCCGACCTCCCACCGTAACCGGGAACTCCCCAAAATTTTCCTCCCCCTCGCTTCTACCATGGTTTTTTCCGTCATGGACGGCCCAAAGAATGTCATGCAGCTGCGTCTCCGGCTCGCCCAGGATGAAAAGCCCATTTTCTGTCATGATTTTTTGTCATAGAAGTAGGAGCCCACCACATCTATGATGATACCGGGTTTTGTCAAAATTATCGTCATAGAAGTGTCATATGTATGACAGAAAAAAATTTCGTTCGGCCCAAAATGTCACGGATGTGTCTTTTTTTGTAGTAAATATATGCTTGTAGGAATTGCAATAATATCAAGTTTCCTCTCTATGTGCTTAAAATCTTGAAGTTATGCTTGTTTTGCTTTCCTATGCAAGTTGATTCTTATTCCCACAAGTTGTTTGCTCACAAAATCCCTATGCATAGGAAGTGGGTTAGACTTAAATGTGCTATTCATATTCTTCAAGATGCTCTCTTTATGTTTCAATTCTTATCTTTTATGTGAGCATCATTGAAATCATCATGCCTAGCTAGGGGCGTTAAACGATAGCGCTTGTTGGGAGGCAACCCAATTTTATTTTTGTTCCTTGCTTTTTGCTCCTGTTTAGTAATAAATAAATTATCTAGCCTCTGTTTAGATGTGGTTTTTATGTTTTAATTAGTGTTTGTGCGAAGTAGAACCGTTGGGGAGACTTGGGGATAGTCTTGTTGATCTTGCTGTAAAAAACAGAAACTTTAGCGCTCACAAGAATTGCTGCCATTTTTTATTGGAGAGTTCTATTTAGTTAATTCGTTTTGAAGATGATTAATAGATAAATTCCTCACGTCCAGAAATTTATTTGAGAATTTTATGAGTTCCAGAAGTATACGTTTGATCCAGATTATTACAGACTGTTCTGTTTTTGACAGATTCTGTTTTTCGTGTGTTGTTTGCTTATTTTGATGAATCTATGGCTAGTAAAAGAGTTTATAAACCATAGAGAAGTTGGATACAGTAGGTTTAACACCAATATAAATAAAGAATGAGTTAATTATAGTACCTTGAAGTGGTGTTTTGTTTTCTTTCACTAACGGAGCTTACGAGTTTCTGTTAAGTTTTGTGTTGTGAAGTTTTCAAGTTTTGGGTGAAGATTCGATGGACTATGGAATAAGGAGTGGCAAGAGCCTAAGCTTGGGGATGCCCAAGGCACCCCAAGGAAATATTCAAGGACAACCAAGAGCCTAAGCTTGGGGATTCCCCGGAAGGCATCCCTCTTTCGTCTTCGTTCATCGGTAACTTTACTTGGAGCTATATTTTTATTTACCACATGATATGTGTTTTGCTTGGAGCGTCATTTTACTTTCTTTTGTTTTGCTTGCTGTTTGAATAAAATACCAAGATATGAAATTATTAAATGTTAGAGAGTCTTCACATAGTTGCATAATTATTAAACTACTCATTGATCTTCACTTATATCCTTCGGAGTAGTTTGTTGGTTGCTCTAGTGCTTCACTTATATGTTTTAGAGCACGGCGGTGGTTTTTATTTTGAAGAAATAGATGAACTCTCATGCTTCACTTATATCATTTTGAGAGTCTCTAAACATCATGGTAATTTGCTTTGGTTATGAATTTAGTCCTAATATGATGGGCATCCAAGAGGGATATAATAAAAACTTTCATATAAGTGCATTGAATACTAAGAGAAGTTTGATACTTGATGATTGTTTTGAGATATGAGGATAGTGATATTAGAGTCATGCTAGTTGAGTAGTTGTGAATTTGAGAAATACTTGTGTTGAAGTTTGTGATTCCCGTAGCATGCACGTATGGTGAACTGTTATGTGATGAAGTCGGAGCATGCTTTATTTATTGATTGTCTTCCTTATGAGTGGCGGTCGGGGACGAGCGATGGTCTTTTCCTACCAATCTATCCCCCTAGGAGCATGCGCGTAATACTTTGTTTCGATAACCAATAGATTTTTTCAATAAGTACGTGAGTTGTTTATGACTAATGTTGAGTCCATGGATTATACGCACTCTCACCCTTCCACCATTGCTAGCCTCTCTAATACAACGCACCTTCCGCGGGTATCATAAACCCACCATATACCTTCCTCAAAACAGCCGCCATACCTACCTATTATGTCATTTCCATAGCCATTCCGAGATATATTGCCATGCAACTTTCCACCATTCCGTTTACTATGACACGCTCCATCATTGTCATATTGCTTTGCATGATCATGTAGTTGACACTTTAGTTGTGGCACAACCACCTTTCATAATTCTTTCATACATGTCACTCATGAGTCATTGCACATCCCGGTACACCGCCGGAGGCATTCATATAGAGTCATATTTTGTTCTAAGTATCGAGTTGTAATTCTTGAGTTGTAAGTAAATAAAAGTTTGATCTTCATTATTAGAGCATTATCCCAAGTGAGGAAAGGATGATGGAGACCATGATTCCCCCACAAGTCGGGATGAGACTCCGGACGAAAAAAAAGAGAAGAGAAAAAAGAGGCCATAAAAAAAGAGAAAAGGCCCAAATAAAAAAAATAAAAAAATGAGAGAAAAAGAGAGAAGGGGAAATGCTACTATCCTTTTACCACACTTGTGCTTCAAAGTAGCACCATAATCTTCATGATAGAGAGTCTCCTATGTTGTCACTTTCATATACTAGTGGGAATCTTTCATTATAGAACTTGGCTTGTATATTCCAATGATGGGCTTCCTCAAAATTCCCTAGGTCTTCGTGAGCAAGCAAGTTGGATGCACACCCACTTAGTTTCTTTTTGAGGTTTCATACACTTATAGCTCTAGTGCATCCGTTGCATGGCAATCCCTACTCACTCACATTGATATCTATTAATGGGCATCTCCATAGCCCGTTGATACGCCTAGTTGATGTGAGACTATCTTCTCCTTTTTGTCTTCTCTACAACCACCATTCTATTCCACCTATAGTGCTATGTCCATGGCTCACGCTCGTGTATTGCGTGAAGATTGAAAAAGTTTGAGAACACCAAAAGTATGAAACAATTGCTTGGCTTGTCATCGGGTTTGTGCATGATTTGAATATGTTATGTGGTGAAGATGGAGCATAGACAGACTATATGATTTTGTAGGGATAACTCTATTTGGCCATGTTATTTTGAAGAGACATAATTGTTTGGTTAGTATGCTTGAAGTATTATAATTTGTATATCAATATTAAAATTTTGTCTTGAATCTTATGGATCCGAATATCCTTGCCACAATAAAGAGAATTACATGGATAAATATGTTAGGTAGCATTCCACGTCAAAAATTCAGTTTTTATCATTTACCTACTCGAGGACGAGCAGGAATTAAGCTTGGGGATGCTGATACGTCTCCAACGTATCTATAATTTTTGATTGTTCCATGCTATTATATTATCAACCTTGGATGTTTTATATGCATTTATATGCTATTTTATATAATTTTTGGGACTAACCTATTAACCCAGAGCCCAGTGCCAGTTTCTGTTTTTACCTTGTTTTAGAGTATCGCAGAAAAGGAAAATCAAAGGGAATCCACTTGACCTGAAACTTCACGGAACTTATTTTTGGAAGGAAAGCAACCCGGGAGACTTGGAGTGCACGTCAGGAAAGAAACGAGGGAGCCACGAGGTAGGGGGCGCGCCCACCCCCTAGGGCGCGCCCTCCACCCTCGTGGGCCCCTCGTGGCCCCCCTGACGTACTTGTTCCGCCTATATATCTCCATATACCCTAAAACGATCGGGGAGCACAATAGATCGGGAGTTCCGCCGCCAGAAGCCTCCGTAGCCACCGAAAGCCAATATAGACCCGTTCCGGCACCCTGCCGGAGGGGGCAATCCCTCTCCGGTGGCCATCTTCATCATCCCGGTGCTCTCCATGACGAGGAGGGAGTAGTTCTCCCTCGGGGCTGAGGGTATGTACCAGTAGCTATGTGTTTGATCTCTCTCTCTCTCCCTCTCTCTCTCGTGTTCTTGATTTGGCACGATCTTGATGTATCGCGAGCTTTGCTATTATATTTGGATCCTATGATGTTTTCTCCCCCCTCTACTCTCTTTTAATGGATTGAGTTTCCCCTTTGAAGTTATCTTATCGGATTGAGTCTTTAAAGATTTGAGAACACTTGATGTATGTCTTGCCGTGCGTATCTGTGGTGACAATGGGATACCACGTGATTCACTTGATGTATGTTTTGGTGATCAACTTGCGGGTTCCGCCCATGAACATATGCATAGGGGTTGGCACACGTTTTTGTCGTGATTCTCCGGTAGAAACTTTGGGGCACTCTTTGAGGTTCTATGTGTTGGTTGAATAGATGAATCTGAGATTGTGTGATGCATATCGTATAATCATACCCACGGATACTTGAGGTGACATTGGAGTATCTAGGTGACATTAGGGTTTTGGTTGATTTGTGTCTTAAGGTGTTATTCTAGTACAAACTCTAGGGCTGTTTGTGACACTTATAGGAATAGCCCAACGGATTGATTGGAAAGAATAACTTTGAGGTGGTTTCGTACCCTACCATAATCTCTTCGTTCGTTCTCCGCTATTAGTGACTTTGGAGTGACTCTTTGTTGCATGTTGAGGGATAGTTATGTGACTCAATTATGTTATTATTGTTGAGGGAACTTGTACTAGCGAAAGTATGAACCCTAGGCCTTGTTTCAACACATTGCAATGCCGTTTACGCTCACTTTTATCATTAGTTACCTTGCTGTTTTTATATTTTCAGATTACAAAAACTTATATCTACTATCCATATACCACTTGTATCACCATCTCTTCGCCGAACTAGTGCACCTATACAATTTACCATTTTATTGGGTGTGTTGGGGACACAAGAGACTCTTTGTTATTTGGTTGCAGGGTTGCTTGAGAGAGACCATCTTCATCCTATGCCTCCTACAGATTGATAAACCTTAGGTCATCCACTTGAGGGAAATTTGCTACTGTCCTACAAACCTCTGCACTTGGAGGCCCAACAATGTCTACAAGAAGAAGGTTGTGTAGTTGACATCATGCTACATCCACCGCTCGGCCGACGGGAGAACCAGTATCTTCAGGTTCCATTTTTTCAAAATGCGTGTCTTGAAGAAATATTAAAGGCAGAAGATTGACCGTGATGATGGCCAGAAGCCATGGTTCAAGCATGGCCACAACGTGGGTGGGAGGGCTTGCTCATAAATAACGAAGTGCCATTTTTTATTTTGAAACGATGAAAATCCTTTTTTATGATTTTTGAACGGCTCTATTTTTGGAATTTGAACTTCTTGTTTTTTTATTTTAGAAACGGTGAAATATCCACTTCAAAGTGCATTGTTATCTTTTGAACTTCTGTATTTTTCTGTTTGAACTTCTTATGATCTTCCCGTTAGCAGATTTGGATTTTTCAATTTTTATAGATCAAACTACTACGTTATTTAAATTTTTGAACTTCTTGTTTCCAGTCTTTAATAGCAAGAAAAATCCGAGTTTTCTATAATCATTGAATAGCTCCATCTTGTTAATTTGGACTTCTTGTTTTGCTATTTTTAATTTGAAGTTCCTGTTTTTTAAGAAGCAAGGTCGTTCAATTTTTCTATAAACATTGAACTCCTTGATTATTATGCTTTGAACTTCTTGGTTGAAAATCTTTTTGACACGTGAAAAATCACAATTTTTAAATAGACATCAAATTCTTCTTTTTTTACTTGAACTTCTTGGTCTTATTTTAAGAATATGAGAATTTTCTTGGATAACATTTTTTCATTATTACATTTTTTTAACTAATTGCTTATCTCATATATGAGACATTTTTTCCTTTTTACATATGAATTTAAAACAAAACAGAAGCTGGGGAACTCGCTCCCAGAATGCTCCTTCGATTGGCTCGTTCGCTGCTCGTTCGATGAGGGTTGACCAGGTCTTTTTTCGCTTCTTGGCCGTCAGATGGTCGCTAGAATTCAGCCCAGTCGTTTTTACCGAGCAGTGGGTCGTCACGAGGGATGATGTCTGGGCCGGCGCTATATCCACCTGGATCGAAACGGCTGGGTGCGCGGGCGCGAGGCAGCCGCTTGTTCCGCGCCGCGTGCGCGCGAAAAACCAGCAACCAGCGTCGGTGACCTCGTGCCGCGCCGCGTGCGCGCGAAAAACCACCTTCGCTGGTTGGTGCTATGGCTGCAAGTGGCCCTCGCTAACGCATGTCCCCGCGCGTCAGCTTCCTGGTGTCTTTTACCCGTGTGTGTGTTGCCTGTTTGGCCTGCTGACCTCATGATTTGGCCAGGCCCGGTGCATGGAGAGTGGGCGAGCGGAGTGGGCGAGCGGTCTCGTCTCGCTCGTCTCATGGAACGGCAGCGCCATGCCGCGTTTTTTCCGGGCTGTACTGCTGGTGGCCTGCCACTGTTCATTCCGCGTGGGCGGGGCCAATGGACGTGCGTGCGGTGCAGCGTGGGTATGTGTGACGCCACGCGTGACCGGCGTGTGCGTCGGCAGTACGCATTCTGGTGGGTGCCCTCTATGGGGTCGTTGTAGCCTATGACAGTGGGCTCTGGAACCCCTGTGCCCGGTAGGTAGACCGCGTGTCGATGGATGTGTGGTGGGTTCCCATACGCCTCTGTGAGAATTGCCCTTGCCATTGCGGTGGCCGGGGGGCTTTTCTCTCCGGTTTCCCCCTTTCCTCCTTCTATCCCTCATTTCCTCCACGCCGCTTCGTTCGCTCGCTTTCGTCCATGCTTCCAGGCCGTCGCGTCCTCTCCTGTTCGCCTGCCTTCATCCAGTTGGGCCAACTTATGTTGCGGTTCTCGCCATGGCCGCGCGTTCCTCCATGGGTGGTGTTGGTTGAGGTTCATCTTCTTATCCTTTCCCTGTTCGTGTCTGTCGTTCCTTCTCCTGCTCACTGACTTGGTTTGCTTGTCTTTGCTCCGTTGGTGCGCAGTTTGCTGCTGATTTTCCTGTTGGCTCCTACGTGGGAGCGTGCGCCATTACGTTCTTGCTGTTCAGGTTAGTGCTTGTCTCTTCTACCTCTGTGTGGACATATGCCTTTGAGGTGTTTGTTGAAATGGTTGGGTGCTGCTCGATAGGATGGTTGTCTGCTACCGTGTGATCTGCTTTGCCATTTTCGTGCTCCGTGATGTGTGCATGTGCATGCTTCATGCTGTTCGTCGGTGACTAATATGAGTATGGTTTGTGTTTTAGGTTGTTTTCAGGTTGGTCGGCTGTTCGCCCACGTTCGCTTGTTGGCTGCTCTTCCGATTGTGCCTCGTCATTCTGGTAATGTTCTCTATTTTTAGATTGTCGAGAGATGCATTGCTTAGTAATAGCCCGAAAGACTAGGTCTGAGAAGATGTCGTGCTTAGTCCGTTTTGGTTGGCTGCTGCCTCTACAGTGGCCCTGAAGGTTTATACTTCTTGTGGCCGAGACGACCTGGCGCACTGGGTGGAAGACAATGTGGATGCTCTTGTCAGGGCCTTCGCTTTAGACAACGACGGCGTGATCGTGGCTGCCGACGAGGGCGGTGTGGTGAACGGCCCTGACGCCACTGGCGGTGACGCAGACATCGATGGCGAGTTCAGCGACGCCAACAACGGTTCGGGTGGTGCTCCTGAGGACGCATTGGGGAATTTATCCGACTGATCATGCATCGTTCCTGTTTCCTTACCCTGCATGAATAGAACTCAGGTCTTGGCCTGATGGCTGTGAGAGCATTTTGGGAGGGGGAGCCCCTCATGTAAAACTTGTGTTCATCGTATTAGTAGATGTTACATTGCACATGCGCCCGCGCCAAGTGGTTGGCTAAGCGACGCGCTGGTTGGCTAGTTTACCTTCGTCCCGTGCGGGCCCTGAGGTAGCTTGTGGGAGGTTGTGGTGTCCCGAGTGTTCCCTGATTGAATCCGTAGGATCTGCAGTAAAAAACCCTCCTGAGAGGATGCGGCGGCGGCAGTCTGGGCTGCGCGCAAGCTGGGCCTGACCCGGCTCGCGAGGGGCTCACGAGGGGAGGGAGCTGAGGCGAAGTGGTAATCAAAACGCGAGAAATTGCTCGAACGAGACTAAGCACCCCTTCCCCGAACACACGCAAATCTCAAATTCAAATCCAACTTAAATCCAGCGGGGGAAAGTGACAACCAAAGGGAAAAGCAATGAAAGCAGACAAAAGGCCGCGTCCGGCACCTAATCTAGTCTTGGACGTCTTCTCACCAGCGCGGAGCTAAGTGCTGCCACTGGGCGTGGGAGGGAGCCCCAGGGCCTGAGGCCGGCACCCCTGAGACTCCGGGGTGTGTACAGCCCCACTCATTATTACGTGAGAGTGTCACGGGGCAGCGAGCTTCACAGGCACTGGGCCTTATTCACAGGTACCGGCCTTGCTTCATATCGCCAGATGAGGGCCCTGCCTTGCGCCACACTCTAGTGCCATCAACGGCGATCGGAAACCAGGACGCCACCGATGGGGTAGAGTGGTCGCCAGCGGTTCCCCCGACGACCACGGGTCCTCCGCCAGGGGCAGGCCCTGAGGCACCTCCCCAGCAGAGGGCCTACCTCCTGAGAACACCTTGCTCTGAACGCCGTGGTGGTGATGTCGGATCTCGGCCCCTCTCCTGCAGCCCCCTGCACCCTCCTCCCGAGGGGTAGGAGATTGTGGGAGCAGGGCAGCTGCTCGCTGTGGCGACTTGCACCTCCTGCGATCCATGATTAGCGTATGCCTGCTCCTGAGGAATTAGCGGTACCCGATAATCGCTGCCTCCAGCGTGGCCGGTGGGACCGTCCCGGGGCTCCTGGAAGAGCTCAGCTTCTAGCGCCTCGTCCCCCCAGCTTGGGCTGAGGAGCGAGCCTTGTTCACCCTCGTGAGGGTGCCCTTGGTCCATCATGTGGGGCACGTATTCTTCTAGCGCCGTCATCCCGAAGGGCACGCCATAGTGCTCCGCGTGCCATGCAGCTCTGCTTGACGCACCCACTGCGGGGTGGTAGCGCGGCTGTCCACTGGGGCTGTGGGTCGTGTCGAGTCCTTCTTCTTTGCGGACCGGGAGCGGGGGCAGCGCCGCTGCCGGTCCGGTGCCGACAGCTTCGCTGGCGTTGGAGTGGCCTTGGAGCCCGCGGGCGCGCGCGGAGCCCCCGCGCGGGCTGCCCTGGGCTTGAGATGGGAGCTGGGTGCAGAAGGAGTGAGCCCCCGAGGCGGCGAAGCCCAGGAGCTCTGCCACCCGCTCCAGCAGCACGTCGCGGCCGCCCTCCAGCAGCCTGCACTGCAGCAGCTCTCGGGCCACCGTGAGCGCGGCCCTCGAGTTCGCCTGCTCCCGGTGGGTGTACGGTGTCGTGGTCGCGGCGTGATTGGAGGCCCTTGCTGCCGACCGCGCCTGCTGCGGTGTGAGAGCTGTCGAAGCCTGTCCGCGTCGCCCGCGGCCCGCAGCACCCTGCGGACCACGAGCTGCCTGGGGCATGGGGTCGCCCGTGGCGAGCGGCTCCGTGCTGGCGGGCCACGCCGCCCAAGGATCTGGGTTGCCCGCCTGGTCGCCGGACATGGTGATGACGACGCGACGGGACACGAAGCGGTAGAAGGTGGATTCCGGCGCACCCCTACCTGGCGCGCCAAATGTCAGATTTCGGGTTCCGGCAGACCCTTGAGGTTCGAACACTGGGGTGCGCGCGGAGATTTCGCCTTCTACCTACCTGTGCCCCTCCGCCTCGCTAAGATCTAAGCTATGGAAAGAACAGCACAAGAGACACATGGTTTATACTGGTTCGGGCCACCGTTGTGGTGTAATACCCTACTCCAGTGTGTGGTGTGGTGGATTGCCTCTTGGGCTGATGATGATGAGCAATACAAGGAAGAACAGCCTCACGAGGGTCTGTTCTTGGCTGAGGGGATGAACTGCTAGGAGGAGTTCAGTCACCCTTCTCTCTCTCTCTCTCTCTTCTCGATTCTCTCTCCGATTTCCATCTCGATTCTCTCTCCGATTTCCATCCCTCTACCATGTGGGTGGCTAGTACTATTTATAGGAAAAGGCCCTGGGCCTCTTCCCAAATATTGAGCAGGAAGGGCGCCAACAATTGGCCATTTTGGAGGGGAACATCTGGTACACTTATCCTGACTAAAGTTGGTCCTCGCCTGCCAAAGGCTCTGGTGGTGACGCTGGCTTGGGCTCCACAATGACTTCCTTCCTGCCGTTGGACTGGTCTTGGTCTCGTTGCACCAAAACGGGTGCCTTTGCTTGATGCTCTCGCCTGCGCTTGCTCCCTTTGCACCAAAGAGGAAAGGAGGACACTGCGCGGCTGGCGCCCGCCTGGCGCCTTTGGTTGTCATGGCTTGCGTCACGGGCACCTCGTGAGATACCCCGCCTTGATCTCTCCACCTCCTCACGAGCCAGCCTGATGAGGCCGTGCCTGAGGAAGCTCTGTGTCGTCCGCCCCGCGAGGCTTGGCCCCTCGCGAGGGTCTTGGGTCTGTGTTGATGAAGATGGGCCGTGCTGGGCCCCCTTTTTGAGCCACGCTGCAGGCCGCAGGCAGGCAAGTCTGAGGACCCCTGTTCCCAGAACGCCGATAGAGCTTCATGCTAATGATGATGATGATGAGGCGAAGTAGGACACAGAAAGTCATCACAAAGGCAAAAAGGCCAAGAAGACCGGAAATGACTACCCTCCCGCGTGCTTCACTCTAAGTCAGGAGGAGATCGAGCGGTTTTTCACCTGCCTCGTAGGAGTAAAACTTCCTTACGGTTACGCGGGGAAGATAAGCAGATACCTAGACCCAGCGAAGCAGAAGTTCAGCGGGATGAAGTCTCACGACTGTCACATGCTTATGACGCAGATACTTCCAGTTGCAATCCGTGGGATCATGGACGCGCACGTTCGTGAAACTCTATTTGGCCTATGCAAATTTTTCGACGTCATCTCTCGGAAGTCGGTTGGCGTGAGGCAACTCAGAAGGCTACAGGAAGAGATTGTGGTGATACTATGCGAGCTTGAGATGTACTTCCCGCCAGCATTCTTCGACGTTATGGTGCATCTGTTGGTCCATATCGTGGAGGATATCATCCAACTCGGGCCGACGTTCCTGCACAGCATGATGCCGTTCGAAAGGATGAATGGTGTCATCAAAGGATATGTTCGCAACATGTCACATCCAGAGGGAAGTATAGCCAGGGGCTTTCTGACCGAAGAGTGCATCTACTACTGCACGAATTATCTAGGCATCGAGAACCCCGTCGGTCTGCCCGTCAACAGGCACCTCGGCAGGCTCGCTGGATGGGGTCACCGTGAGGGTCACCGCGAAATGCATGTCAACTTCGAGGGTCGACTCGCCGACTTTGAAAGAGCAAACCTAGTCACGATACAACACATAGACGTGGTCGATCCTTGGGTGGTAGAGCACAAAATCTTTATTGAGAAGACGTACAATGACCGAGGCCAACAGAGGACGGACGGAGATATAATCAAAGAGCACAACTCATGTTTCACGCGTTGGTTCAAGCAGAAGCTTCTATCGTACCCTTTACATGAGGATTATTCCGCGGAAGAACAACTCATATTCGCCTTGTCACAGGGCGCCGAGCACAACCTGATGACCTATGAGGCGTACGATATCAACGGCTACACATTCTACACCAAGGACAAGGACATGAAGAGCGATGGTTATCTAAACTCTAGGGTAACGATGGAATCCTACACTAGTAACGACAAGGACAGATACTACGGAAGGATCGAGGAGATCTGGGAGCTGGGCTACGCTGGAGAGAAGGTCCCGATGTTCCGTGTCAGATGGGCCAAGAGCGTCCTAAAACAAGACCGGTATTTCACCACCATGGTTATACCCGAAGCCAAATCCAAGACCGCGGGCGCAAACGTCACCGCGAAAAATGAGCCATGGGTACTGGCTTCCCAAGTGGACCAATGCTTCTTCATTACCGACCCATCAAAGCCCAGTCGTGTTGTCGTGAGGAGAGGCAAAAGGAAGATCATCGGAATGGATGGAGTAGCCAATGAGCAAGACTTCGACAAGTACAGCGACCCGAAGATCGAACATGACGACGACGATGAAGTAGCAGCATACACCACAAGAAGAAGCAGGACCACCCTACCTAAAGGACGTCCGTTCCACAGAAGAACTCCATTTGCGAAAAAGAAGGGCAAGAAGATTATGAATAGATAGCTAGCTAAGATCAACTGTATTTAAATCGTAGTCTTCATTTCTCGGTTGTATTTCATGGGCACTTTTTGATATCATGAATATTTTTAAATTTCATGGGCACTTTTTGAATTCATGAATATTTTTTAAATTTGATGATATTTTTTCATATTCAATATGATAAAATATTGAATATTCATGAGGACACTCGATCTCGATCCCCCTCCATCTCGATCTCGATCCCACCCGCACCCCTCCCCCGCTAGCTCCACCGCCCCCGACGACCCACCGCACCCTCCCCCGCTCCACCACCGCCGACGAGCACCCCCCGCACCCTCCGCCCCGCTCCCCGGTGAGCTCCGCCCTCCTCTCCCCTCTTCATTTTTTAAAAATAATAATAAAAAAGTGTAGACTACAATTGTTGTTAAACAACAATTATTACTGTTTTTATAAAAAAATATTACTGTTTCATATTCATATTCATTTTCTAAAAATTATTACATGCAACAAAAAAAAATTACTTATGGCGCACCTCTGGCTGGTGCGCCATTGCTATATATAAAAAAAGATTACTAATGGCGCACCTCTGCCTGGTGCGCCATTGCTATGTAAAAAAAAGATTACTAATGGCGCACCTCTGCCTGGTGCGCCATTGCTATGTAAAAAAAGATTACTAATGGCGCACCGACCGCAGGTGCGCCATTAGTAAGATTCCCCCTAGCTAATTCCCTCCCTCTCGCCAGATCCCCTTCATCCCTCTCCCTCGCCCCCCTAGCTAATTCCCCCCGCTGCCCGACCCACGCCGCCGCCGCCCCCCCCCGCCGCCCCCCCCCCCCCCGCGCCCCCACCCCCGCCGCCCCCCCCGCCGCCCACCCGCCCCCGCGCCCCCCCCGCCGCCCCGCCCCCACCTCAACGTCTTCGCCTTCCTCCTCGCCGTCGGCGCCGAGCAGCGATGCAGCACCGTACGCCCCCCGACCCTCCTCCTCCCCTTGCCCCTCCTCCTCCTCCCCATGCCCCCCCGCCTGCGCCGGGGCTGACGGCCCCTTCTCTGTCTCGCAGGGCAAGGTCTCCGGCGCCTCTACGACACCAACGCCTCCACCGTCTACGGCGTCTGCGCCTTCTTCGTGCTCCTCCTCGCGCAGCTGTTGGTCTCTGGCGTCACCCGCTGCCTCTGCTTCGCCGTCTTTGCCGTCACCCGCTGCCTCCTGCCCCGCCCGCTCGCCGGTCGGTCAGCACCCTACGCCAAACTACTTGTCGACCTCTCAGGTTCTGCTCTGATCCTTGCTTGCTTGTGTACATAGGGTGCCCTGCCCTGCCCTGCTCCTTGCTTGCAAAAACATGTCATGATACTTTCATTACAAAGGGTGTCTTGCAGAGAAATAAACACATCAATGCCTTTAAATGGTGCACTCTGTAAGAAATTAATAACCTAGCATCACAATTCAGAAATACTCCTGCTACTCATGTAGGTGCTGCATGAGTTTTTTTGGTTTTGTTACTGGTAGGTAGGTTGATAAGGAGAACTGCATATTTGACAGGCACAATGTCCTGTTTTTTAGTAGGAGCACATTTTACATACAGTTTGGAGTACTAGCTTGCCGAATCTGAATGAATGCTCTGTCCTGAATATTTGGAGTACATGATTAACTGATGGTGCCATTTGGAGTACATTTGCTTGCGGTAATACATTCTGTAATTTTGAACTTGCTACTCCACGTGCTTGCTGTCAGTAAATTTTAAAGTTGATGTCATGGAGTAACTTGTTCCTGCCAATGAATTTATAATTGCACACACACATACTTGTTCAGCAGAAAATGAATTTTACAAGATATGTACTGGTCGATATTATTTGCTGCATTGACAGTGCTATTGTGCTAATCTTCAGTTAGGAGTTTACTGAAACTGTTGTATTCTGTAACTACTGCTAATATTCAGTTAGGAGTTTACTGAAACTATTGTATTTTGCAAATGCTGCTAATCTTCAGTTAGGAGTTGGGAGTTGTCTGGACTATTGTCTGTATTAGATATAAGTAGAAGGAGTTGAATAGAAGTACTAGTTGGTACTTGCATTATGCATGTTGCATAGATGTAGTCAAGTGATTGTGTCATGGTTTTGGTTCTGTTTTTAAAAAGGAAAGCTAGTTGTTCAGGCTTCAAGAAAATATTTTCTCAGAATATTACTGCTAAGCCCAAGCTTGTTAATCAGCATGTACATTTCTGTCATATATTGCTAATGTCTGCTCAGATGTGTGCTTGCTATTGTCACCTATCTTTTTTTCTTCTACATGATATGGAACCTTATGATACTGCACCAATAGCCTTTGTGCATCCAAGTTATCAAACTATGTGAACTAGAAACAGAAATAGAGAGAATTGATCATTACTTTTCTGAACTGTCGCAAAAGCCTCAGTAGTTCTTTCAAGTTCGTACATTAAAAGGCTTGTTTCACAATTTCTGTATTACTTGTGATGCCTCTGAATTACTTGTGATCACGTTGAGAAAGACTTGCAAAGATGATGAATATCTTTTACAGAAAAAATAATTCTGTAAACACGTCAGTAACTCCGCTAGTTTGCTGGGTTTTGTCTCCGACCATTGTGTCGTGATGAATTTGCAGGTACCCCGAGAGGCCCTTGAGTTTGCCGGAATGTCGATTAACTTCCGTTCCGGCAAATTCGGGTACTCCATATGTCCTATTTTCAGCAAAGGTCATGCTGAAATTTTCCGTGAATTTTAGCATGACTTTGCTAAAAATAGGACATATGGGGTACTTGCGACTAATGCATGGGCCGGGGTATCTTAGTACTTAGTTAAGTAGGATCAACTGCCCCGCCATTCTTGCTGCATTAAACCATAGGTGGCAATAGAGCCAAGTGATTAGGCCCAACTTAGAATTTTCCTTAGCATCGATAAACCCTAGATGATAAACCCAACATAGGTGGCAATAGAGCCAAGTGATTAGGCCCAACCTAGGGTGCCTCGGCATCGATAAACCCTAAATGATGAAAACTTAACTTGGCTTCTATAGGGTGCCTCGGTGTCGATGAGAACCTAAATGATGTACGCTTAGGCTTTTAGGGTGCCTCGGCGTCGACAAACCCTAAATGATAAAAGCTTAGCTTTTAGGATGCCTCGGTGTCGACAAACCCTAAATGATGAGACCATGATCTTGTTCCTTGACAATAACCAACTTGTTGACCAAACTTTTTTCCTATTTAGAGCGAAACATGGCCAACAACGATGAGGCAAGCGGTTCGGGCGGCAAGCAATTCTGGGAGCTGTCCCAGGAGTTAGAGGAAGAACCTCACCGCTATGAGGACACCACGGAAGACACCAATCCTGACTACACAACCCCTAGTGGCGTCGGGGATGACACCACTAATGATGGCGCCGTGGATGCCACCACTGATGATGGCAGCACACGCACAGATGGCAGCCAACCGAAGAGGCAACGGAAGGACCGGCGCCCGAGCGTGCTCGGCACCGTCAAGGAGGAATTTACTGAAGTGAACTCCGACGGGCATCCGACGGCGCCCAAACACGTAGTCAAGGGGTACTCGATTCAGCTCGGGTGCATTCTCCGGAGCACCGCCTCGATCAACACCGAGAACCTAAGGCACAAGGACCGAGGGAATTTGCGCAGCCTCCTCTTCACGAAGCTGCACGAATGATACAAGTTCCCCGCTGAGTTCGCAAACACACACCTCTCGGGTAATAAAATGAACGGTGCCGCCCTCACGACGATGAGCACGGCCCTGTCTACTTGGAAAAGAACGGTGAAGGCAATGATTGACAAAGGTGATAGTTATGAGAAGATCAAGGCGAAATATCCTTTGATTAGCGAAGATGACTACAAGGAGTTCAAGATCAAGTGCAAGAGCCCCGCAACCTCCGAATCAAGTCAGTGGGGGAAAGAAATGCGGCAGTTGAACATAGGGGTCCACCAACTCGGTCCCGGCGGTTACAGAGTGGCGGAGCCTGTATGGGACAAGGAGGACGCGGAGCGTGCCGAGCAAGGCCTACCGCCCCGCTTCGAGAAATACAGTGACAAGTAGACCAGGAACTTTCTCAGGGCCCGGTACAAGGAGGACCCGGTAACAAAGGAGCTTACCACGGATCCGAAGACCAAGGAGCTTGAGCTTGTTCTGGTAAGGAATACACCCCCGCGTAATTAGCTCCATATGGTTGCATTCTAATTAATCCCCAATATTTCTAAATGGTTCACGTTCCTTCCGTAGGACAAAGAAAGCAGTAGCGCGGGGCCGTCTCAGAGCTCCCCTTTCGACACCCCTTTGAATAGGGCGTTGAACGTAATGAAAAACAGGGATAAGCTCAATAAGCCGACGTCAGCTGGTCGTGTGGCCGGCAAAGGCTTGTCCACAAAATGGTCGTCATACTATGCCGCTGGTGGGTGAAAGGAGAAAAAGACCAGCTTGTAAGCCAGTCGCGCGAGGTTGAAGCACTCAAGGCGCAAGTGGCGCGGATTCCGAAGATGTTCCAAGAGCAAGTGCAACAACAACTGGGATCGACGCTCATCGGCATTATGCCTACCTTGATTCATGGGATAACGACGTGGATTGCGGGTGGCCAACAGGGGCCGCCCCCGATTCCCAGCTTCACGGCCAACAACTCGCACAACGCGCAGGCGGCGCCATTGGTGTCTCCGGCGGCGGCAGTATTGGTGTCTCCGATGTCGGCATTGGAGCTTAATGCACCCGGGTGTACGCCGGCCGACACCTTGCCATCAAGCGGCCCCTCCGTCAGTTGCACGCCCACCGTCGGTGGTGCCTCGACATTAGCCGAGCTCGACGGCATCACGGTAACTAAGCCTCTCGGCCGAGGACTTCATCTCCTTGCCTTTGACTGGGCATCCCTGACGCCCTACATGTTTTCGCAGGGCGCCGCCGACGTTCCTTGCACTCTCCTGCACTTCGTGGGCGGCGAGTTGGTCGATGTCGCCAAGGGCAGAATCATTCAACCGGGCAACCTCGTGTTCCACGGTAATTCGATGCCACCCACAATGTATAGGGTTGAAGTGGTTCGGGTGCTGCCAGGCTGCGACGAGCTGTTACCTCCGATTCGACCCGCTGGGGCCGACGAAGAAGATGTGATGACCCTTAGCGCCTGCGTAAGCTGGCCCCTGCTTTGGCCGAAGAGCCAGATTTGTTTGGGGGCGGGGGACACCACCCCACAGACAAGACCGCCAGTCGTGCCGGCACCAAGCCATGGCAAGAACGCCGCAACGCTACCGGACATGCCGGACATCCCAATGGCACAGGATCCGGACATGCATATGGCACAGGATCCGGACGACGATGACAATGACGATGGTACATTTACCAACGTCGATAAGTACTTTGGTGAACATGGGTACGGTGACGAGTTCTGCGGGCCTCCTTCTCAAGAACCCAAACAAGATGACCGCGATCTAGCTGGTATGGCGGAGAAACCCAATTGCAACAGGTGTCGTCTGGCATTCAGTTCTCAGGAGACGCCTCCAGCTGCCGCCTTCACCGAGCCTCAGATAGCGGAGGTGCCAAATATTATCAGCCCCAACACGCTCAAGAAGGCGGTCTGTGAGAAGAACTCGGTCCCATTACAGCAGATCAAGAAGAAGGGCCGGAAACGGCAGACTAAAAAGGGCGCCGGTGCGAGCCAGCCGGCACGGAGTACGATCCGTGCTCAGGACGGGCCACCTTCACCTAAGGATATCTCGAGGAGGGTGCATGTGGCGGGTAGGGCGATGCTACCGACAAATATGCTCAATGCTGCAACCGGTGCTATGCGGAGTCTGCATGACAGTGTTCTTTCTTTGGAGAAGCGGCGTCTCAGAGAGAATGATGTGGCATACCCGGTTTTCATGGCCAAGGTGCCAGAGGGCAAGGGCTTTGTGGATGGCGTCATCGGGGGTACGATTGTCCTGCGGTTTGATGACATCTTTGCTATGTTCAACCTTCATCCGCTGCACTACACCTTCGTTCGGCTGTTTTCGCTGAGTATGGAGATGCGGATCATTAGAGACAAGACCCCGGACATCGTGATCGTCGACCCCTTCTACATGCGTGCCAAGCTCTTGAGCAGCGCTGGGGACCGCCAAGTCGCGAGTTCACACCTCGAAGACGTCATTCTGGCAAACCCAGATAAGGATAACTTCATTGTGGCTTACTTTCCCGAGTAAGTCATCCCTTAACCGCCCCATAACATATGATTTCTTAGATTTCGATCGTTCTTTTTTTCTAACATTTCGTGTTCTATGCAGTGACACACATTGCACACTCATCCTCTTAAGCCCGAAATATTCCATGGCCACTTATTTCGACCCGAACCGTAACTCTAAGATAGACTACACAAATATCAAGAAAGTTCTTGATGATGTTCTCCCCGGCTATGCCAAATCTGGAGGCACCTTCACCAGGGCAGTTCGTAAGTATGGCAAGCACGTGTTCGCCCACAATACGATGTTCTGCTGCGTCAAGCAGCCGCCTGGCGGTCAGAAGGATGCCTACTACGCCCTCCATCACATGCGGGCGATCGTAAGGGACCATCATCACCTTCTGCTACCAAATAATCTCAAAGATTGGGCCGTGAGCTTGTCAGCAATCCAGGACGCGGACATCAGACAAGAATTCTTTCGCATCCAGTCGGAGTTTGCGGACATCATCCATAAAGATGTCCTTCATACCTCGGGGCAGTTCTTCCTCAGATATCAACCATCCAACATTGAGATAGACGGAATGCTACAAATGCAGGCTGACAACGCCCGCGATTTCATGACCATCACGATAGACGGCGGCTTCATCCATGCTCCTGTCCATGAGTTGAGTCAAAAGTAGTGATGTGTAGTTCTGAAACATTGATTGGCTCATGTTGTAATTAAACTTTAATGAATTGTATGTCTCTTTGGTTTGGACAGTCATTCAACTTAGATGTAATCGATGCTATTTATTAGTAGGACCATGAATTGTGCTATTAATGTCTTGCTTTTCTCTTCCGATCCTTTTGTTGCATACTTATATATTGCTTATGTATGTATTGTCTGTTGTTTGGCTTGTGCATAGAGATGCCGTCGTATGTCGTGTACAAGGGTAAGGTTCCCGGAGTCTACGACGACTGGGAGGAGTGTCGGAAACAGGTTCACTGTTTCAGCGGTAACAGTTACAAAGGGTACACCACTAGGGCGGAGGCGGAATCTAGATACGCCCGCTATCTAGAGGGAGAGAGGAGGGAGCGTTGGAGGAACCGGATGAAGACCAGTTTCATCGCGATGATGCTCATCGTGATGACCGCAGCTCTCTTCTATGTGATGGTAGTTTAGATGATCGATATTGACTTGTAATGTGAAGACAAACTCGATACTCGCGGTCTCGAGACTTGTAATGTTTTATCTTTGTTCGGTCTTTTGAATTCGGAGACTAATATGATGAATTGTATTCGGAGACTAATCTTCTATTGTATTCGATGAATCTGTTGTTGCTATGTGCTACTGTCTATATTCTGTCAAATAATATATTTTGTAACCTGTGCAAAAGTCAGAAAAATAAAAAAATAAAACCTAATATTCATACTAATGGCGCATCACTACAGAGTGCACCATTAGTATGCCAAAGTATACTAATGGCGCATCACCAAACAGTGCACCATTAGTATGCCAAGTATACTAATGGCGCATCCATCCGCAGTGCGCCATTAGTGTGCCAAAGCACATGGTTAAATATGGCCCCTGGGAGGCATACTAATGGCGCATGGTGTTATATACTAATGGCGCACTGGGTGGTGCGCCATTAGTAATAAATACTAGTGGCGTGATACTAATGGCGCACCAGTGATGTGCCATTAGTAGGCAAAACTGGTGCACCATTAGTAGGCCTTTTCCTAGTAGTGTATTCCGGATCTACTCTGGGGGTCGTGTTATTTTTCAGTTTTTTTTTATAATTTCGTTGTGTGTGAGCAGGATGTGTGCTCTTATTTCAACTGTTATACCCATTTTGGAAGCCGTGGTGGCTCGGTGTTCTTTGCCGGCGCTTTTGTATCTGTGTGAGGTCACGGAGGATGGGTCCGTTCTTGCTGGGGTAGAACTGGAGCTTCCAGGGGATAATTCTGCTTCGGTTCCGCGACGAGAATTTTTTTGGAGCTCATCCTGGTGTGGTTTTGTCCATGCTTATGAACAAGCTGCCCTCCAGGCTATAAGTTTTTTGCAGCATCTGTATGGGTTTGTGGTTCAAGACTATAATTATGACTGTATGATGGCCTATAGGAGCTCCCTTCGTTCTTCCATAACTGCTACAGTCTCTGCCATTCGGCGTGTTGGTCACTTGGAGAGAGAGCTATTGCGCTTGCACCATACGTCTGTGGAGACAGAGATAAATCCAGATGTTAGCCCTGTTTTGGCCCAGTTTGACTGGGGTCTAATGTGCTCTCAGATGCTTTCCTCTCTTCAATCTCTTTAGCTATCTTTTCTGGGCTTCCTATTTGGGCCTGTGTGCCTACTTTGTACTGAATTGGTTCATTCCTCTGATGCAATAAAGTCCTTGGGCTTTCTATATGGCACTTACAGTGTTTTCTTTCTGTGTTTTGCAAGACTGAAAATAATAGTCTTCTTCTTCGGATTCAATGCTCTTCCCACGTGCCCAAATAATAATAGTCTTCTTATTTGGATTCAATGCTCTTCCCACGTGCCCAAATAATAAATATGTTACTTGTTTATTGATTCTTCCTCGGCTGGGTCTTTGGTCTTTGGACCGCCCCCTTCTCTTATAGAGAAAAAACTAGCACGGGCTTTAGAGGACCCTGTTCCTTTAGGGCTTCTGGTTCTTCATGGGCTTTTGGGAAGGTATTTCTTGGGCCACAAACTTTAGAGAATCTTGTTTGTTTGGGCTTATAGTTTCCCATGGGCTCTTGGGAAGGTGTTTCGTGTACTTGCTCTCTCTCTCTCTCTCTTGTTTTTTCGCCGCTCGGATTTGTTTGATTGCCTTTTCCTTCTGCCTGTGTATTTTTAAGAAGGCTTACAGTTTACTTTTGGGATGCCTCTCCCTTTCATATAAGAAAATGTTCCATGCCCTTTATAGAACCTTGTCTTTTGAATTCTGTTCCTGGGTCTAGGTGTATGCCTTTTTGCTGTTTAATGCGCCTGATTAGATTGCCTTTCTTTGTGTTACGTTCCTTTTGCAGTGTGTTATGGTTGTTCTATTCTTCATGTCGTTCATGTGAGTCATGCCTCAGCATCGTTCTGTTCGTCGTAAGGCCAGTTCAAGCACCAGTCAACCACCTCTGCGCCATGTTGTTCAACGAAGGCTGTCTTTCTATGACTCACCATTGCCCTACATATCCTCAGGCCTACCTAAAAGAAAATGTACGGGGTGCCCTTTTAAAATAAGTCATTTTCCTTTATAGGTGTGCCTCCTGCACTCTCTCGATTCCTCTTCGTACCTGTGACAGGCCCTTTGTTTTTTAGATGATGGTTTCTTCCCCGTTCTTAGTCCAGAAATTACGTCCCGTAATAGAAAGAGATGTAGGGTGGTTGTTGATAGCCTTAGGGGAAAGGGGCCTGCCATTGGATCGCCCTTAAGTGCTGACTGGGTTGGATTCACGGCTAAGGAGTCTGAGATGCTAAAAGGTATGCTGAGTGCCGATATGCCTAGAAACTATTGTATGATGCATTGCTGATTTACCATTGTTACTGAGTCAAGATAAATTTGCAGCTGGGTACCGAAAGAGATCTTTCTACGGTGGCCCAGACTACAAATGTACCAGCTGTGGTGCAGTATTCTGGTTCGAGGAGAGGGTGAGATCGGAATCTGCTATTACGCTAAGGCGGGTGGTTTACAACAAATGTTGCAAGGGTGGTAAGGTGTATATTACACCTTTTAAAAAGCCACCCTTGTTTATCTCTGAGTTGCAGAGACACAATGGTCCCTCGCGTAGCAGAGAGTTTATAAAAAAATTCGTCAGTACAACTGCCTCTTTGCATTTACTTCCATGGGAACTACTGTTGACCGTTCTGTAAATGATGGTAATGGTCCAAATATATACAAAATAAACGGGCAGGTTTGTCATCGAATGGGATCTCTTATGCCTAAGGAAGGAAATACCCCTAAGTATGCCGAACTCTATATATATGATACCCAGAATGAGGTGTAGAATAGGATTCAGGCTTTAGATGAATCTATTGTTGAAGGCTTGATGCATATGCTTGATACACACAATTCTTATGTCAAAACGTTTAGATCAGCTAGAGAAATACTAGCAGCCAATAGGCATGCCGAGATAGCCATTCATTTAGTTGCCCCTGGAGAATCTGATGGCCCACAATTTAGCCTTCCTACAACTGATGAGCTAGCATCTTTAATGTTTGGTGAGTTCACGGTGGAGGCTTCTTGTGCTCGTACCTACATTTGAATCACACTTCTGGACCAGAATTCAGTGCTCTTGTCCTGGTATGTACACAACTTTTAATTGACGAAAATTACCGTAGAACTACGGTCTCGGGGTAAAAGAAAAAGAATCTTGTGCTCGTACCTACATTTGACTAAGGTATGGTTTATACTGCCTCCTTCCCCAATGACTAGTCCAAGTTCTGTCGTAAGTCAAACTATTTAGTTGACAACATTTATAGAAAAAAACATCTACAATACCAAATTAGTACTAACATATAACATACTAAAAGGCAGGTGGATGAAAGCTTGTTTGCTACCCCGCCCCAGCCACCACCACCACCACACACAAAAAACGTAGCACGGAGTGAGGCGATTAGGGTTACATATGGACTTTATCGCCACCCATGGATCAAGTTGGCGGTGCACACCGGATTGCCGGTGGATATGCCAACATCTTCCAAGTACGGCAATCAAAATGATGCCTTTATCGCCTAGGGCCACGAGGACTAAGTTGGAGCAAGTTTTGGGGAAACTGGACATTATCGAGGAGGAAGCTACACCTCTGGTGATTCATGGTCGAGATGAAGGGCGAGGGGAAGTGGATATTGGCGGGAAAGGTCCAACATTGCGACATGTTCTATATCCAGACGATCTCTAGAGTTTTTTGCTCTAGCTTGGGGTAAACCTAAGCGATTGCTTTTTCGATCTCTAGGAAAAAATATGTTCTTAGTGAAGTTTGCAATTTAGAAAGATCGCACTCCTGTGTGTGTGAGAGAGGGCTCGTCCTGGCATATCAGCAAGAATGATGTGGCGCTATTTGAATTTGAGGGTTGCATGCGATCCTCGGAGCTTAAGTTTGATGGGCTACATATGTGGGCTTGGGTGGTGAATCTCCCTTTCAATCTTCGTGATGATAAGTGAACTTTGTCGATTGCATGGCAGATTGACAAGAATGTGCCAGAATTGCACTTCGATCATTTTGATGATCACTTGACGGCCAGGGTTATAGCGGATGTGAATAAACATTCGAGGCCATGTATTTTGATTGGAATTTTATGAGCAAGTTCCGCACTTCTGTTCTCGTGTGGCCGGTTGGGTTCCTCTACTCAAACAGGAAATCCTCTTTGCCACTGCCTTGGAGCATCTACAACCACAATGCCCTGATTTGACCTACACATGTCCATGGACGCGTCTGGTCACCCCTCATTTATCCGTGTCAACAACCACCCCGTCATATGCAAACCTCCAAATCCATACAATATCATGCAACGTAGATCACAAGACATAAATCAGAGTTCACATAGGACATGCACATAGTTCATACAAGACATATCATAGGAGAGTTCGTCGTACCTGCCATCGGAGTACCAAAATTAGGCATGTTCTACTAGTTAAAATCAGACTATGGAGGAAGTTCACCCACTGTCGCTCTTACCCTTGCCATTGTCCGGTTGGTGGAGATTGTAGCGCTTGAAGACGACATATGGTCAAGACGGATCTGCTCGGCATCGGAGCTAGAGTTGTGAGATACGACACCTGTCTCCTCCCCCTCCTCTTTGGGTGCCAGAACATCGAGGGCAAGGACAACTCGGGTTTTCTCCACCGCGAGCGCATGCACTACCTAGGCCTATCGCTTCATTAGGATCCAAGCAGAGATATCATCCACGACCTTGTCTGTCGTGGCCTTGTCCTCCATAGGCTTGTTCAACACGGCGCACCTTGGCCCTCCCACGGGGGGTGCTGCAGGCACCCCGGGCCTCGAACTCGAAGAGCAACATTGCAAGGACAATGACCCAATGTAGGGGTTCCTCAGATGCCGCTGTCGGCAGCGGCTCCGGCTCCAAAGCGGGTGCATTGACGCTGCTGGATCCAAGCCCCACTGGCTCATATGGCACAGAGGCCTGGACGCTTGATTATCGTGTCGTGACCGATGTAGATCCAGCCAGACGGCTATCTCCTCCTCGTTTGTGCAAGGGACGAGGTCCAGTCGACTGATCAGGAGTTGTCGGACTTAGATCCATTGTCTGCCATGCCGGAAATGGTGATAGATCACTGGAGAGGAGCTGACCGAAGAGGACTGAAAGTGGAATGGCAAAAATGGCTAGGGCTTGGCCCGGGGTGCAGATATGGACGGGATATATGTGGGGATTGGTTCGGCCGGTCTAATGTGGTGGACACGCTTGGGCATGTCCGACAGCTAAGGATGAAAACGGCGCAAAAACGGATGGAACTGGATCCTACCATATTTGTTTTCATATTATTTTACAGAAGTGGAAACGAATACAGAAACCCTAGAAACGAATATGGAAACAGATACTGCCGGAAACAAACACAAAGCGAATACAGAGCGGACATGGAAATAAAATTGTGTGTTGATTGGAACTTAAAACCCCCTTGAATCATAGAGAAATATAGACAAAAAACAAACAAATTGATGGAATTCTTAACATGGCTACAAAATAATATGGTTGTGTTGGTAACATAGGGTAGTATTGTAGTAGTACATGACAATTCCGTATAGAGTCTAGCTGAGTATGTGTGTGGTAGTAAAAGTTGGTACTCAAATGATACATTGTGCTCATTCTACTCATTGTGTCATTGTGTGTTGTTTGGTAGTTGGGCTACAAAGCAGCCATGAGCCTATAGTAGAAACGGAAATTTCATATTAATGGAAACGGAAAGTTCCGTTTCCGCGTGTGTTCCACCGGAAAATACCATTTTGTTTTTGTTTCCGTTTCCACATAAAAATTTCCATTTCCATTTTTGTTTTACAAATTTTCGTTTCCATTTTCATATTTCCTCTCCATTTTCATTTTTCCTTCGAAAAGTGAAAACTTTCCACTCCATTTTCATCGACAGCACAAAATCCTTCCCACTTGAGCTGGGTTTGAGAGACGTCGGGCAGCCAAAACGTTTGGGCTCGTGTTGTAGGAATAGGTTGGATGAAGTTTTTTGATCCGGGTGGTATTTAGGTTGTCGGTCTGGACACTAAAGGAGGGTTTAAGAGGTCGTGATATAGCTGCTCTTACCTATGGCATTTCCTATCACTACTAGGAAAAGGTTTATACATACAAGTTTACCAGTAGC
Source organism: Triticum urartu (assembly GCF_003073215.2). NCBI lineage: Eukaryota > Viridiplantae > Streptophyta > Magnoliopsida > Poales > Poaceae > Triticum > Triticum urartu. Next base: position 232,887,930 of record NC_053027.1, on the reverse strand, counting down.
GCGTGTTAAGGACCCCACGCTACTGATAAGTACCACTAGCGTCTGTTATAAAGTGTGCTACTGGTACAACTTAGCAGTAGCGTGGGTTTCCAGCGGGCACGCTACTGGTAAGTTAGCCACACCACACCCCCCGGCCAAAAAATAGTAGAAGCGTTTGTACTCTAACCAGCGCTACTGTTAAGAAAATAGCAGTAGCGCCTGTCCACCAAGAAGCGCTACTGCTACTTCTTTTATGTGTAATCTTTTACCAGTAGCGTGGGTTTTGGGCAAGCGCTATAGCTAGTTTTACTTACCAGTAGATATTTTGGCTGGCACACATAGCAGTAGCGCGCTTTGGTGCCCCGTGCTACTACTATGGTCTCTAGCCAAAATAGCTGCCACCTTTTCCCCCTCTTCTTCCTCCCCCTTTCTTTCTCCCCCCTCCCTCTTGCACTTGCTTGTTCTTCAATGCTTCCCCTCTTCTTTGCCCCTCCTACCCCCCTCCATTAATGCCCCCCCTCCTTCCTCTTCCTTTCTTTTGCCCCTTCTCCCCTTCTCTTCTTTGCCCCTCCACCACCCCCTCCATTAATGCCCTCCCTCCTCCCTCTCATAGCTCTCTCTCTCCCTAGCTAGTTGGAGCTATATTTATGTAGGTACCTCACTATCTAGAGCTACTAGCTAATTACAAGAAGGTGCTCGATATCCCTCTCAACAAATAGGTGAGAAAAAAAAGAGTTGTGCAATAATGGAAATATGTGTGTTTGCGATTAGGACCAAAACTATGTGCGATATGAATATACCGAATTGTGTGTGGCATGTGAGTACATTGAGTTGCCTATGTTTTGCCGAAATGTCGATTCAATTCCGTTTCGGCGAATTTCGGGCAAACTCAATATGTCCTATGTTTAGGGAAGTTCATGCCGAATTTTTGTATGAATTTGATCCATGCATGCATATATACGTGGTTATAATATTTGCTCTGTGCGCAGGTGATCATGAAGGTCAATGGAAGGATGGTGGAAATATACTGGCAATCCGCTGTGGAGGACATGTATGAAAAAAGACTGAAGGATGTTTTATGTCCGTGTCGAAAATGCAAAGGAATAGTCAGGCTCGACCCCTTTGAGGGTGGCACATTCAAGGCGCACCTGCTCATGCATGGTTTCATGCATGGCCATACTCGATGGATAAGTGATGATGATGAGGATGTCGACGGGGCAGGAAATAATGACATGGGGCCACCAGACGAAGAGATGACCGATTATGTGCCCGAAGAGGAAGACGGCCTCGGAAATGTCGATGGCGAAGAGGCAGTTCAAGGCGGAGAAGACGCGGACACGCCACCGTCTTCGTTGCTACTAAGTTCATCCATGCGGGACCCGCATGTTTGAGACCTGCTTCGCAAAAAGACGACTAGCGACAGAGCTGCTTCTAGAGAGGAGGCCAAACTGGCGCAACTGGAGGTAGACTCGATGACTCCTTTGTATGATGGTTGCAATCCCGAGGTGACCCGCTTGAGTTTCACACTAGAACTTCTAAAGACGAAGGAAAAAACAAATGGACAGATACAAGCCTGGATGAGCTTCTGAAGTATCTAAAGAAGGTTCTTCCCGCGGGAAGCCTGTGTCCTACTAGTGTCGAGGAGGCAAAGAAAATTGTGTGCCCTCTTGATCTGCCACACATGAGATATCACACATGCATCAATGTCTGCATCATATATCGGAACGAGCACGCGGAAAAAAAACATCTGTCCAAAGTGCAATGCTTCATGATATAAAAAGGCCGGAAAGAAAGCTCCACAGAAAGTTGTATGGTACTTTCCGATCACTCCGCGCCTACAGCGTTATTTTGTAGATCCTAAGGAAGCAAAGCTTATGCGCTGGAATGCGGAGAGGGTGAAGCCAGATGACGGGGATGAGCCGAAGCTAAGACCCCTCGCATATGCTAGCTGGAGAGCATTAAACGCTGAATTTGATTTTTTCGCAAATGATCCAAGAAACATCATGCTTGGCACTAGTAGTGATGGCATTAATCCATTTGGAAACCAGAACACCAATCATAGCACATGGCCCATGTTTGTATGGATGTACAACCTCCCCCCTGGTTGTGCATGAAGGAAAAATACATACACATGGCTATGCTTATTCAAGGGCCGAGATAACCGGGAAATGCTATAAATCTGTATCTCGGGTTACTGAAAGAGGAGCTACAGACCTATGGACAACGCCGACCAAGACATGGGATGCAAGCAAAGGAGAGTACTTCTACATGAGAGCCGCGCTGATCACGACGGTGCAGGACTATCTCGGTTACGGCTATCTCTTCGGCCAGGTGTGCCACGGATATTGCAGATGCACGAGGTGCATGGATGATACAACTTCTTTGAAACTATCGAAAGATGGCGGATCTTAGAAAATCGTGTACATGGGGCATCGAAGATGGCTCGAGAAGGATGACCCGTGGAGAAAGCGTGGATATCTATTCAATGGTAAGGCTGAGCATCGAGGTCCTCCATGTAAGCGTAGCGGTGAAGAAATATATGAGTTATTGAATAACTGGGAAGAGTGCCCCTCGCCGGGAAAGACGAAGAAAAAGGCACCGGAGCCCCTGCTGAAGGTATGGAAGACGAGATATGTTTTCTGCGACTTGGAATACTGGCCCATACTCGACACGCCTCATAGCCTTGATCAAATGCATATCACAAAAAAAATCCTTGAGAGTTTTCTTGGAACATTGATGAATAAGCCGGAGAAGACCAAGGATGGGCTGAAGGAAAGAAAAGACTTGGAATTTTTGAATATCAGGAAAGATATCCAAATGCCCAGTAAAAGGTCATCAGAGGAGACCGAGACGAAGACGGAGACGGAAGATAGGGGCAAAAAATTAAACAAGAAGGAAGAACAATATTGCCCCCCCTCTTGCTTCACCTTAGATCCGAAGGAGGTCGATCAATTGTTCAAGTGCCTTGCCGGAATCAAAGTTAGTTCTGGATATTGTGGGAAGATAAGCAGATATCTGTACATTAAGAAAAAAAGGTTCAGTGGGATGAAGTCTCCCGACTGTCATGTGATGATGACGCAGTTACTCCCGGTTGCACTTAGAGGGATTATGGACACACACGTGCGTGAGATGCTTACTGACCTATGCCACTTTTTTGATGCTATCTCTCGAAAGTCAATAAGTGTGAAGCAACTCCATAGGCTACAGGAAGATATCGTTGTCATATTGAATGAGCTAGAGATGTACTTCCCGCCCGCGTTCTTTGATGTGATGGTGCATCTATGTGTCCACATCGTGGACGACATCATCGACCTAGGGCCGACATTCCTACACAGCATGATGTCGTTCGAGAGGATGAATGGCCTCATCAAAGGATTCGTTCGTAACATGTCCCGTCCAGATGGAAGCATAGCCCAGGGATATCTGACCAAAGAGTGCATCTCTTTCTGTGAGAGTTATCTAGTAGGCACCGGAGACCCTGTTGTTGGTTTGCCTGTCAACAAGCGATGTGGAAGGCTCGAAGGTGAAGGTCACACCAACAGTCATAGGGATGTGAATGTGTTATGCTCGGGCCGACAAAACGACCTTGACAGGGCAAACTTAGTAGTGCTACAACACCTAGATGTGCTAGAAGATTTCGTGACACTACACAAAGAGACCATCGCAAAGAAGTACCGTGACCGTGGGGTGCACAGGACGGGCGCTGAAGTTATTAGAGAGCACAACTCCACTTTCTTGCGTTGGTTCAAAGAGCGAGTTCTGGCTAATCCCCCGGAAGAGGGTTGTCCGAACGGAACACTCATATACGCCTTAGCACATGGCACCTCGACCAACCTCGCGACTTATCAAGCATACGATATCAACGGATACATGTTCTACACGGAGGAGAAAGATATAAACAGTGATGACCAAATCTTAGGGGTGACGATGGAAGCCATGACCGGGAATGTAATTGAAAGATATTACGGAAGGGTCGAAGAGATATGGGATCTTAACTATTCTGGATTACATAGCGCGATGATGTTCCATATCAGATGGGCTAAGAATGTACAGAGAGAAAACCGACATTTCACTACCATGTGTATACCTGACTCTGATAGCGGTACCGTCAACGCCATCGCCAAAAATGAGCCATGGGTACATGATAAACACGTGACACAATGTTTCTTCATAGTTGATCCCAATCCTAGCCGTGTTGTCGTGAGGAGAAGCAAAAGGAGCATCGCCAGAATGGATGGAGTCGCCAACGAGGAAGACTATGACCAGTACGGTGATTCGATGAGGGAAGATGATGCCGATGACGATGAAACATACGTCAAAAGAAGAATGAAGACTACATTACCTATGAAAGATCGTAATCCCTGGAGAAGGAAAAGTCACGACCATGGGCTCAATTATTCGACAACGAACAAAAGAGGGAAGAAGATAAGTCTGAAGCGTCGTCGTCGCCCAAGCTGACAAACTAATCCACAAAGTTTGTGTGTGTCTAGATATTTTGTATACCGCCAATAGCGGTCAAATGATGTAATATATATTATACTAATTATTATTCGGTGGGTAACAGTGGTATTGCTCGAACGACAGACCAAATTAAAGGAAGGAAAGTGCAAAAGAAAGATAAGAAAAAGAAAAGTGCAAATAAAAAGAGAAATAAAAATAAAATAAAAAGGAAGGAAGGAAGTTTGTGGAATATGAAAAAGAAAAAGAAAAAAAGTAAAAAAAGTTAGCAGTAGCGCGTTTTGGCCTAGGCAGCGCTATAGCTAAGGAAAAGAAAAAGAGAAAAAGGAAAAAAAAAGTTAGCAGTAGCGTGTTTTCGCCTAGGCAGCGCTATAGCTAAGGAAAATAAAAGTAAAAAGGAAAATAAAAAAAATAAAAAAGTTAGCAGTAGCGCGTTTTGGAGAGGACAGCGCTATAGCTAACTTAGCTATAGCGCGTTTTGCCAACACGCACTATAGCTAAGTTGCCAACAACACCGGACCATTAGCTCCTATCTCTTTCCTCTCTCTCACTCTCTCGCTCGATCCCCTTCTCTGACCTCGATCTCCCGCACGCCACCGCCGACGCCTGCACCCGCCCACGCCCACGCCACCGCCGACGCCCTCACCCTCCTGCATCCGCCCGCACCCGCCCATGCCACCGTCGACGCTCGCATCCGCCCACGCCGTTGTCGACACCCACACCTACCCACGCCGCCGTCGACGCGCGCCGCACCCGACCCCGACGCTGGCCACTGGCCACCGCGACGCTCCCTCCCCCCGTGCTGGCCCCTGCCCTAGGTGCACCCCTAGACCAGCCCCTCCCCCCGTGCCGCCCCTCCGCCGTACAGTCTCTCTCTCTCTCTCTGACCAAATTTGGTCTCTCTGCAGATCGACAAGGAGGAGAAGGACCCCCTCTGCCCCGGTGAGCCCTGACCCCGACGCCATCCCCTCAGCCCCGACGAGCCCTGACCCCGACGCCACCCCCTCAGCCCTGGCGACCCTGACCCCGACGCACGGTGAGCCAGCCCCTCCTTTCCTATTGTTCTTTAGTTAGGGCAAAAAATTCAGAAAATGAAGTAGTAGATGCCACTCTAGCTAGGGCAAAAAATTCAGAAAAAAGTAGTTGATGCCACTCTAGTTAGGGCAAAAAAATTCAGAAAATGAAGTAGTAGTTATATTGGCAACAAGTAGTTGGCAGAGAGTACTGTATTTTGCATTTTTGTAACTAGTCCATTACAGTAGTCTGCAATTTTATTTGAATGCAATGTTGATGGACACAACAACAAGTTTATGAAATGAAATGAAATGCTGTCCATTGGAGTCCATTTGGAGTTGCTCCATTGCTTGTGAGATGCTCTATATGTGACCTATGTTTTGCCGGTTGTGAGTGACCTATGTTTTGCTGGAAATGTTGATTCATTTCCATTCTGGAAAATTTCAGGTGCTCTATATGTGCACTTTCTAGCAAAGGTCATGCAGAAATTTTCCGTGAATTTCGGCATGACTTGTGCTAGAAAGTTGGACATATCGACTGCTCGAGATTTGTCGCGACGGGAATGAAACGACATTTCCGGCAAAACAAAGGTCACTTTTTTTCATTATTCACTTTATTATATAAAGCTTGATAATTAAACGACTACGACATTGAACCCTAGGAAACATGACCGACACCGATGAGGCCGTAGGTTCTCAGTCCCAAGCACACGCCTACCTCGACTTTCTGGCGGATCAGGAGAGACAACAAGCTGGGTGTCAGGACCCCCTTGTCATGACGGATGACGACGATGGTGGCACCGGCGCCGACACTGATGCCACTAACGACACGAGCACTGAGACTGGCGCTGATGATGTTCCTAACTACAACACGGAAGGTGGGACCTCCCAAGCCAGTGAGGGAAAGAAGGAAAAGAGGACACGGCGCCCAAATGAGCTCGGCACTGGAAGACTGGTGGTCACGGCGGTGCACCCTGGCGAGTTCGAGCCAATAGAGCCGCGGGAAGTGGCAGCGTGTTATGACAACCAACTAGCATGCATCCTACGGGATACAGCTAACATCAACACCACGAAAATACGGAAGAATGAAAATTTGAAGAAGCTGCTCCTAACTAGGTTGCATGCAAGATTCCCGTTCCCCGGTTGGAATGACGATGTCGACCCGTGGGATGATGATGCCATGAAACAAAATCAACAACAAAGCCTTAGGGAAGTTCAGCAACGCATTGAGCGCTTGGAAAACTAGGGTGAAAAGGGTGATTGAAGTAGACCATGAAACCTACGTCGAGATTGTTGCAGACAATCCAAAAATTACGATAGAGGACTTTGAAAAGTTCAAGGGGACTTGCAATGAAGAAGCTGTCAAGGCCATGTCGCAGAGAGGCAAGCAGCTGCGGGTAAAGAACATGGGGAACCACCGCCTTGGAAGTTGTGGTTACACTGGAAAGAGGCTCGTGTGGGCTAAGGAGGACGCAGAACGTGAACATCAGGGGATCCCAGACCCATTGGCTGAGTTCACCGACCAGCAGGAGCACGACTTCATCAGGGCCCGATTCTCTTGGGACCAAAAAAAGATTTTTTTTCACCGACGGGCCGACTAGGAAATTCATGAGATTACTGGTAATTATCCTTTTACCACCTTACATATTAGCTTCTAATAAATGAAGTCTACTACATTCTAGTCACATTTGTAAGTGATTCATGGTCCATTTTGCAGAGAGAGCAACACAAGCTTGTGGCCGAAAGCGACTCGTCGGCATAGTCAACTCAGTCGTCAGCGAAGTACAAGTGGGACACTCCTTTCAACTGGGCCATGAACATAATGATGGGACACCCGCCCGGCCAGCGGCCACAATATGGACGTGTGCACGGCGCCGGGGATGTCGCCATGTGGAAGTACTATTATAACGAGGACCCCGAGGCCAAAAGACAGAGAAAGAAGTTCAGTCAAGTGACTATCGACGAGAAGGTGGCGCGGGCGATGGAGAAAGCAAAAGCTGAGATAATCGCTGCCTGTAGAGATGATATGGTGGCTGCCTTTACAAGCTTGATTCCAACAGTGGTCACATGGGTGCAACAAAATCCAAACGCTCCACCAAGTGATTTTCCCATGCCCAGCTTCACCGGGAGCAACTCAATGAACACTGCACCCATACCCGTACCTAGTATGGCAACTGCACCTGCACCTCCTCCAGCACCTGCTCCTGCACCCAGCTCTCACAGCAGCCCTAGCTCCGTCTCTGGCTTGAATGTCGGGCCGTCGACATTGGCTGAGCTCGACGCCCTCACGGTAAATACGCGTCGCACCTTCATCAACTCAACTAATTAATTAATCTTCAGTTGCTATTCTTTTTGGATCTCTAACGCCGCACGTATATGTCTTTGTAGGCCGACTCCACTCCGTGCACCCTCCTTTACCACATGAAGGGCGGGTTGGTGGATGTGGGGAAGCGTACTATAGTCAAGCCTAAGGATCGATTGTTTCACCGCTGGTAGATGCCTGATAACGCCTTAAGGGTCTCCGTGGCGAGTGTGAAAGCGGGCTACAAGGGTTTCCCTCGTCCGATACAAATCGATGGAGAGGATGACGAGACCCCCACGCAGCTTGGCCAATGCAAAAATTGGCCGATCCTGTGGCCGAAAAATCTTCTTCGCGTCGAGGTGGCCGGGGGCACACTAACGGGACCTCAGGAAGGTATGACCACAACACCACCTACACAAGTACAACCATCATCTGTGCTGCTTGCTGAGATCGAGAGACATGAGGAAGGAGGGCTAACCGTTTCGGTAGATGACGCCATCTGCCCCATGGAAGAGGATATGGATCATGACAAGGAGGAGGACGATGATCCTCTCCAGTATCTCAATATTGCCTTTGGCAATGAAGTAACAATGAGTCAACCATATGAATATGAGATGCATGTACCAGAGCCGGAACGTCCTCGGGAGTGCAAGAAGTCTTTGTTCATGCAATCCTCGCAGGACACACCTCCAGATGCTGGCTCCACCCAAGCTCAACTAATTAGCCAGAGTCGTCCAATGCTGAGCCTGACAACACTATGGGTGGTGCTCAGGGAGGGTCTGACAGACCCACCAGCACCTGAGCCCACCAAGAAGAAGCAGAGGAAGAGACCGACAGCGAGAAAATCCAAGAAAGTTGGCAATGTTGGTTCTAGCAGCCAGCCGCCTTCGACCAAGGTTGACCGTGTACCGATGAAACATGTGCCATTAATCCATGTCGCGGGAGAGCCAATGGTACCGGCGAATGCACTAGCTGCCATAGTAGGGGATCTCAGGAGACTCCATGACCATGTGCTTTTCGACAGAGAGAAGCCTCCTCGCCTCGGACGATCCAGGATACCCACTTTATATGGTTCATGTGCCGATCAGTTGCAAGAAGTATGTCCGCACATGCCCCGCGGACCTCTTCTTCCTGAGGTTTGATTACATCTTCTAGATTTTTCAAATGAGGACACTCGATTTTACGTTCGTCCGCCTGTATGTGCTGCACATGAACTACATCGTCAGGAGAGAGCAAGTCACCGGTCTTGTGGTCGTGGACCCATACTACATGCATGAGGGATTCTTGTCAATCAACGACGCCAACCGTCAATATGCGAGTGAGTACAGCAAAGAATTCTTGGTCAGCAATAAGGACAAAGAAACGATTCTCCTACCTTATCATCCCAGGTAAGTCATCCGCGGATAGCACTATAACACATACGTGCATTTCAATAGTTACTTTGCATGCATGGAGGCTAACTTGATCGTGTGTTTTGCGTAGCAGGGGGTGTCATGCCGTTCTCATTGTTCTTTACCCGTGTTCCTCACGCGCTCTATATTTGGACCCGTCGAAGAACATACAGAAGAAAGATTACACACACATAAAGCATGTTCTGGACAGAGCTATGCTGGGCTTGAGCATGCGGGGTGGCTACATCCAATGCAAAAAAAACAAATAAGGCCGGTCTTTGTTTCGGCCACAAGACTGACTTTTGTTGCATCCAGCAACCGGCAAGAAGTGACAATGATGGATTCTACGTCATCCATCTAATGATGGAGTACAGAAGGGATGTGCAATCACTTTGCATGAAATCTTCATCCGATACCCATATCCAGAGATGGGCCGAAGCCTTTGGAGCCGTGCCAGATAATCAACTTCGAAACGATTTCTACCGGATCCAACAGGAAATTGCGTCCATCATCATGAAAGATGTCCTCGAAGAGAATGGGATGTTCTACGACGGCCCAATATCGCGAGCTGACGTCCGAACCTGCATTGCCCTACAGCATCAGGACATGACGCCTTTCACTAAGCTTGGGTGCATGATGACCCACAAGTATAGGGGATCTATCATAGTCCTTTCGATAAGTAAGAGTGTCGAACCCAACGAGGAGCAGAAGGAAATGATAAACGGTTTTTAGCAAGGTATTCTCTGCAAGTACTGAAATAAGGGGTAACAGATAGTTTTGTGATAAGATAATTTGTAACGAGCAACAAGTAACAAAAGTAAATAAAGTGCAGCAAGGTGGCCCAATCCTTTTTGTAGCAAAGGACAAGCCTGGACAAACTCTTATATAAGGAAAAGCGCTCCCGAGGACACATGGGAATATCGTCAAGCTAGTTTTCATCACGTTCATATGATTCGCGTTCGGTACTTTGATAATTTGACATGTGGGTGGACCGGTGCTGCCCTTACTTGGACAAGCATCCCACTTATGATTAACCTCTATTGCAAGCATCCGCAACTACAACAGAAGTATTAAGGTAAACCTAACCATAGCATGAAACATATGGATCCAAATCAGCCCCTTACGAAGCAACACATAAACTAGGGTTTAAGCTTCTATCACTCTAGCAACCCATCATCTACTTATTACTTCCCAATTCCTTCCTCTAGGCCCAAATAATGGTGAAGTGTTATGTAGTCGACGTTCACATAACACCACTAGAGGATAGACAACATACATCTCATCAAAATATCAAACGAATACCAAATTCACATGACTACTAATAGCAAGACTTCTCCCTTGTCCTCAGGAACAAACTTAACTACTCACAAAGCATATTCATGTTCATAATCAGAGGGGTAATAATATGCATAAAGGATCTGAACATATGATCTTCCACCAATTAAACCAACTAGCATCAACCAGAAGGAGTAATTAACACTACTAGCAACCTACTAGCACCAATCCCGGACTTGGAGACAAGAATTGGATATAAGAGATGAACTAGGGTTTTGAGATGAGATGGTTCTGATGAAGATGTTGATGGAGATTGCCCTCTCCCGATGAGAGGAGCGTTGGTGATGACGATGGCGATGATTTCCCCCTCCAGGAGGGAAGTTTCCCCAGCAGAACAGCTCCGCCGGAGCTCTAGATTGGATCCGCCAAGGTTCCGCCTCGTGGCGGCAGAGTTTCGTCCCGAAAGGTTGCTTCTTATTATTTTTTCTCGACGAAAGACTTCATATAGGAGAAGATGGTCATCGGAGAGCCACTAGGGGGCCCACGAGGTAGGGGGCGCGCCCTAGGGGGGGCGCCCCCACCCTCGTGAGAAGGGTGTGGCCCCCTGGTCTTCATCTTTGGCGAGGATTTTTCATTATTTATTGTAAGGTATTCCGTGGAGTTTCAGGACTTTTGGAGTTGTGCAGAATAGGTCTCTAATATTTGCTCCTTTTCCAGCCTAGAATTCCAGCTGCCGGCATTCTCCCTCCTTATGTAAACCTTGTAAAATAAGAGAGAATAGCCATAAGTATTGTGACATAATGTGAAATAACAGCCCATAATGCAATAAATATCGATATAAAAGCATGATGCAAAATGGACGTATCAACTCCCCCAAGCTTAGACCTCGCTTGTCCTTAAGCGAAAGCCGATAACGATAAATATGTCCTCATGTTTAGAGGTAGAGGCATCGATAAAAATAAAATACGGACATGAGGGCATCATGATTATTCTCATAACAGCAACATACATAAATATTGTCATATGATTACTTATGTTCAAGTGATGATCTATTCACAATGCAAAAGAATGAATTAGAAACCTTATTGAGAACCAACAAACTATAACCTCGGTCATTGAAGCAATTGCAATTTATCATAACATCAGAAAGAGTCTATGTCAGAGCTAAAAAGCAAGTCCACATACTCAACTATCATCTAGTCCTTCATAATTGCTAACACTCGCGCAATACTTGTGGTTACGGAGTTTTAACCGGACACAGAGAAAGATAGGGGCTTATAGTTTCGCCCCACAACCTTTTACCTCAAGGGTAATGTCAACAATAATAACTTATGCCCCCTACATCCAATTAGATATATCTACCAGGATCTTTCCAACACACTGTGCTTGCCAAAGGATAAAATGTAAAAAGGAAAGGTGAAGATCACCATGACACTTGCATAAGGTAGAAGATAATAATAAAAGATAGGCCCTTCGTAGAGGGAAGCAGAGGTTGTCATGCACTTTTATGGTTGGATGCACAAAATCTTAATGCGAAAGAACGTCACTTTATATTGCCCCTTGTGATATGAACCTTTATTATGCAGTCCATCGCTTTATTACTTCCACATCACAAGATCATATAAAGCTTATTTCTCCCACACCAATCAGTCATACATATTTAGAGCAATTTTTATTGCTTTGCACCGATGACAACTTACTTGAAGGATCTTATTCAATCCATAGGTAGATATGGTGGACTCTCATGGCAAAACTGGTTTAAGGGTGTTTGGAAGCACAAGTAGTATCTCTACTTGGTGCTGAGAATTTGGCTAGCATGAGGGGGAAAGGCAAGCTCAACATGTTGGATGATCCATGACAACATACTTTATCTCAGATATAAGAAAACATAACCCATTACGTTGTCTTCCTTGTCCAACATCAACTCTTTAGCATGTCAAATTTTGATGAGTGCTCCCAATCATAAAAGATGTCAATGATAGTATATTTATATATGAAACCTCTCTTTCCTTATTACTTCCTATTAATTGCAACGATGACCAAAGCTATGTCTGCCAACTCCCAACAACTTTTAATCATCATGCTCTTTCTATGTGAAGTCATTACTATCAATAAGATCAATATGAACTTTTGTTTCTTCTTATTCTTTTTCTCTTTTCTTTTATTAACCCAAGATCATAGCATGAAAATCAAGCCCTTGACTCAACACTAATCTTTATTGTATAACTCATGGACTCGATTACATAGAGAGATCATAAAGCAAAACTTAAAACTAGATCATGCCATAAACTTTATTCTACTAGATCAAAATACTACTAATGGGATCGAACTAAAGAAAACGGTAAAGATAGGAGTTGTGATTGTGATACGATAGCGGGGCATCTCCCCCAAGCTTGGCAGTTGCCAAGGGGAGTGCCCATACCCATGTTATTATATCTCCTTGGTTGGTGAAGAAGGTGGAGGTGTTGTTGATGATGCAAGCTTGTCATCCATCTTCCAAGGCATAGGTTCACCATCATAGAAGGATGATCGAGTCTCCGGAATCCTCGAATCTGCAGCCAAACTCATTCTTTTGAATATATATTCATACTCACAGTTTTGGTTTTGCAGGTCATAGATTTGGGCTTGGAGGTGCTCGATCTTCTCATATAGCTTGAAGATGGCCTCCTCGGTGTTCTTGGCATCCGGCTTGTAGTTGTTAGTGAACTCCGCGAGCATCGTGTGGCTAGCGTTGATTCCACGCTCCACCATCCCCTGGCACTTGAAAACTTGTTGCTCCATTGCTTCGAGCCTCGTCTCCACGCTTCCGGTTCCCTTTGGTCCCTCAGCATCGCGGATGTGCAGCAACCCATCACGCATCTCAATGGTTTGAGGATGTCGCAGCACCTCCGCAAGGTAAGGGTTGATGACCTTCTCGAAGAACTTGTCCTTGGAAGCACTTGGGGACGTCACGATAATCTAGATCTGTCAGAAAAATAGCTCGAAACAAAAACATGAGATTTTTGCATGATACGAGAGTCAAAACCCCGAGGAGATTATATAATGAATTTTTACCGACCAAAATACGTATCATGCAAGAAAACGGAGTCCGGAAGGCACACGAGGTGCTCACGAGGTAGGGGGCGCGCCCAGGGGGGTAGGGCGCGCCCTCCACCCTGGTGGGGCCCTCGTGTCCTTCCCGGACTGCTACTTAATTTTCTATTTTTCTAAATATTCCAAAACGGAGAAATATTGCCTTAAAATTGTTTTGGAGTCGGTTTACTTACCGTACCACATACCTATTCCTTTTCGGAGTCTGAAACGTTCTGGAAAGTGTCCCTTATGTATTCCTCCAGGGTTACGGTTTCAATAATATTGGTTTCAACATTTATGGGATTACCTGAGATATAATGTTTAATTCTTTGACCGTTTACCACCTTCAGATTTGTGCCTTCGAAGTTGTTGATTTTTATGGCACCGGAACGATAGACCTCCTCGATAACATAGGGGCCTTCCCATTTAGAGAGAAGTTTTCCTGCAAAAAATCTTAAACGAGAGTTGTATAGCAATACATAATCACCTACATTAAACTCACGCTTTTGTATCCTTTTGTCATGCCATCTTTTAACCTTTTCTTTAAACAACTTAGCATTTTCATAAGCTTGGGTTCTCCATTCATCAAGAGAGCTAATATCAAATAACCTCTTTTCACCGGCAAGTTTGAAATCATAGTTGAGCTCTTTAATAGCCCAATATGCCTTATGTTCTAGTTCGAGAGGTAAGTGACATGATTTTCCATATACCATTTTATACGGAGACATACCCATAGGATTTTTATATGCAGTTCTATAGGCCCATAATGCATCATCAAGTTTCTTGGACCAATTCTTTCTAGACCTATTGACAGTCTTTTGCAAAATTAATTTGAGTTCTCTATTACTCAATTCTACTTGACCACTAGACTGTGGGTGATACGGAGATGCAATTCTATGATTGACGTCATATTTAGCAAGCATTTTACGGAAAGCACCGTGAATAAAATGTGAACCACCATCAGTCATTAAATATCTAGGGACTCCAAACCTCGGAAAAATAACTTATTTAAGCATTTTAATAGAGGTGTTATGATCAGCACTACTAGTTGGAATAGCTTCTACCCACTTAGTAACGTAATCAACAGCAACTAAAATATGTGTATATCCATTAGAGGCAGGAAAAGGTCCCATATAATCAAAGCCCTAAACATCAAACGGTTCAATAACAAGTGAATAGTTCATAGGCATTTCTTGACATCTACTAATATTACCAATTCTTTGACATTCATCACAAGATAGGACAAACTTACAGGCATCCTTGAAGAGAGTAGGCCAATAAAAACCGGATTGTAATACCTTATGTGCAGTTCTATCTCCCGCGTGGTGTCCTCCATAAGTTTCGGAGTGGCACTTGCGTAGGATCTGTTCCTATTCATGCTCAGGTACACAACGTCTAATAACACCATCTACTCCTTCTTTATAAAGATGTGGGTCATCCCAAAAGTAATGTCTCAAATCAGATAAGAACCTTTTATTTTGTTGGTATGTGAAGCTAGGTGGTATAAATTTAGCAACAATGTAATTAGCATAATTAGCATACCAAGGAGTACTACGAGAAGTACTTATGACATTTAATTGTTCATCAGGAAAGCTATCATCAATAGGTAGTGGGTCATCAAGAACATTCTCTAACCTAGATAAGTTGTCTGCAACGGGGTTCTCAGCTGCTTTTCTATCAACAATATGCAAATCAAATTCTTGTAGCAAGAGAACCCATCTAATAAGTCTAGGTTTAGCATCTTTCTTCTCCATAAGATATTTAATAGCAACATGATCAGTGTGGATAGTTACTTTAGAATCAACAATATAAGGTCTGAACTTATCACAAGCAAATACAACTGCTAAAAGTTCTTTTTCAGTAGTAGCATAATTTCTTTAAGCATTGTCTATAGTCTTACTAGCATAATGGATAACATTTAATTTCTTATCAACTCTTTGCCCTAGAACAGCACCTACAGCATAATCGCTAGCATCACACATAATTTCAAAGGGTAAATTCCAATCAGGTGGCTGAACAATAGGTGCAGAGACTAATGCTTTCTTAAGTATTTCAAATGCCTCTACACAATCATCATCAAAGACAAATGGTATATCTTTTTGTAATAAATTAGTCAGAGGCCGAGAAATTTTTGAGAAGTCCTTAATGAACCTCCTATAAAATCCGGCGTGACCAAGGAAACTTCTTATACCTTTGATGTCCTTGGGACATGGCATCTTTTCAATAGCATCAACCTTGGCTTTATCAACTTCAATACCTCTTTCAGAAACTTTATGCCCCAAGACAATACCCTCATTAACCATAAAGTGGCACTTTTCCCAATTCAAGGCAAGATTAGTTTCTTCACATCTCTGCAAAACTCGATCAAGATTGCTCAAGCAATCATCAAAAGAAGATCCATAGACGGAAAAGTCATCCATGAAAACCTCACAAATCTTTTCACAAAAGTCAGAGAATATAGCCATCATGCATCTTTGAAAGGTAGCAGGCGCATTACATAAACCAAAAGGCATACGTCTATAAGCAAAAGTACCAAAAGGGCATGTAAAATTAGTCTTTGATTGATCTTTAGTCGACACAGGTATTTGAGAGAAACCAGAATAACCATCTAGAAAGCAATAATGTGTATGTTTGCATAATCTTTCTAGCATTTGATCGATTAAAGGTAAGGGGTAATGATCTTTCTTAGTAGCCTTATTTAATTTGTGGAAATCAATTACCATCCTATAACCTATAATAATTCTTTGTGGAATCAATTCATCTTTATCATTAGGAACAACAGTAATACCTCCCTTCTTAGGGACACAATGAACATGACTTGACCACTGACTATCAGCAACGGGATAAATTATACCTGCCTCCAGAAGCTTTAGTATTTCTTTTATTACCACTTCTTTCATTTTAGGATTCAGACGTCATTGAGGATCACGAACTGGTTTGGCATCTGCTTCCAAATTTATTTTATGTTGACATAGAGTGGGACTAATGCCCTTAAGATCATCAAGAGTATATCCAATAGTAGCACAGTGCTTCTTCAGAGTTTTCAATAATCTTTCTTCTTCATGCTCTGAAAGGTTAGCACTAATAATAACATGGTATATCTTATTTTCATCAAGATAAGCACATTTAAGATTATTAGGCAACGGTTTAAGCTCAAACACGAGATCACCCTTAGGTGGAGGGGGATCCCCTAGGATTTCAATAGGCAAATTGTGTTTCAGCATAGGTTCTTGTTTAAAGAATACTTCATCTATTTCCCTTCTTTCATTCATAAACATATCATTCTCATGGTCTAGCAAATATTGTTCTAAAGGATCACTAGGAGGTATGGCAATAGAAGCAAGACCAATAATTTCATCCTTACTAGGAAATTCTTCTTCACGGTGTTTTTTACAAAATTTAGAGAAATTAAACTCATGAGTCATATCATCCAAGCCAATAGTAACAACATTCTTTTCGCAGTCTATCCTAGCATTAACTGTATTCAAGAAGGGTCTACCAAATATAATGGGACAAAAGCTATCTTGTGGGGAACTAAGAACAAGAAAATCAGCAGGATATTTAGTTTCCCTGCATAAGAATTCAACATCCCTAACAATTCCCATTGCTAAAATAGTATCTCTATTAGCAAGTTTAATTATGACATCAATATCTTCTAATTCAGCAGGTGCAATTTCATGCTTGATTTCTTTATACAAGTCATAAGGTATAACACTAGCACTAACACCCATATCACATAAGCCATGATAACAATGATCTCCTATTTTAACAGAAATAACAGGCACGCCTACCACAGGTCTATGTTTATCTTTAGCACAAGGTTTAGCAATTCTAGCAGTTTCACCGCAGAACTGAATAACATGCCCATCAATATTATCAGACAAGAGCTCTTTAACGATAGCAATATTAGGTTCAACTTTAACTTGCTCAGGAGGTGTATATGTTTTAATATTGCTTTTACAAACCACAGTTCAAGCTTTAGCATGATCCTTTATTCTAACAGGGAAAGGTGGTTTCTCAACATAAGAAGTAGGAACAATAGGATCATTATAAGTGATAGTCTTTTCTTCAACTTTAATAGGTGCAGCTACTTTTACTTCTATGGGAGGATGATATTTAAACCACTTCTCCTTAGGGAGATCAACATAAGTAGCAAAAGATTCACAGAAAGAAGCTACTATCTCAGAATCAAGTCCATATTTAGTGCTAAACTTACGGAAAATATCGGTATCCATAAAAGATTTAACACAATCAAACTTAGGTGTCATACCTGACTCCTTACCATTGTCGAGGTCCCAATCTTCAGAGTTGCGTTTAATTCTATCCAATAAATCCCATTTGAATTCAATAGTCTTCATCATAAAAGAGCCAGTACAAGAAGTATCAAGCATGGTGCGATTGTTATCAGAAAGTCGAGCATAAAAATTTTGAATAATCATTTCTCTTGAGAGCTCATGATTGGGGCATGAATATAACATTGATTTAAGCCTCCCCCAAGCTTGAGCGATGCTTTCTCCTTCGCGAGGCAAAAAATTATATATATAATTGCAATCACGATGAACAAGATGCACAGGGTAATACTTTTGATGAAATTCCAATTTCAATCTTCTATAGTTCCTTGATCTCGTATCATCACATAGCCTATACCATATCAATGTGTCTCCCTTCAAAGATAAAGGGAAGACCTTCTTCTTAGCAACATCATCGGGTATACCTGCAAGCTTAAATAATCCACAAACTTCATCCACATATATTAGGTGTTCATCAGGATGCTTTGTTCCATCTCCTGTAAAAGGATTAGCTAGCAGTTTTTCTATCACACCCGAAGGATACTCATAAGGAATTTCATCTTCAATAGGTTTAGTAGGCTGAGGAGCAACTCTTTTCTCTACTGGTCGGGGTGAAGATACCCCGAACAAGCCCCTCAGAGGATTACTTTCCATAGTAACAAGTGACAGTAAATTTCAGCACACTATATAAATTTTTCCTTACCAAATTTCACCTACCAAAGGAGCTTCACTCTCCGGCAACGGCGCCAGAAAAGAGTCTTGATGACCCACAAGTATAGGGGATCTATCGTAGTCCTTTCGATAAGTAAGAGTGTCAAACCCAACGAGGAGCAGAAGGAAATGATAAATGGTTTTCAGCAAGGTATTCTCTGCAAGTACTAAAATAAGGGGTAACAGATAGTTTTGTGATAAGATAATTTGTAACGAGCAACAAGTAACAAAACTAAATAAAGTGCAGGAAGGTGGCCCAATCCTTTTTGTAAAAAAGGACAAGCCTGGAAAAACTCTTATATAAGGAAAAGCGCTCCCGAGGACACATGGGAATATCGTCAAGCTAGTTTTCATCACATTCATATGATTCGCGTTCGGTACTTTGATAATTTGACATGTGGGTGGACTGGTGCTTGGGTGCTGCCCTTACTTGGACAAGCATCCCACTTATGATTAACCTCTATTGCAAGCATCCGCAACTACAACAAAAGTATTAAGGTAAACCTAACCATAGCATGAAACATATGGATCCAAATCAGCCCCTTACGAAGCAATGCATAAACTAGGGTTTAAGCTTCTGTCACTCTAGCAACCCATCATCTACTTATTACTTCCCAATGCCTTCCTCTAGGCCCAAATAATGGTGAAGTGTTATGTAGTCGACGTTCACATAACACCACTAGAGGCTAGACAACATACATCTCATCAAAATATTGAACGAATACCAAATTCACATGACTACTAATAGCAAGACTCCTCCCTTGTCCTCAGGAACAAACGTAACTACTCACAAAGCATATTCATGTTCATAATAAGAGGGGTAATAATATGCATAAAGGATCTGAACATATGATCTTCCACCAATTAAACCAACTAGCATCAACTACAAGGAGTAATTAACACTACTAGCAACCTACTAGCACCAATCCCGGACTTGGAGACAAGAATTGGATATAAGAGATGAACTAGGGTTTTGAGATGAGATGGTGCTGATGAAGATGTTGATGGAGATTGCCCTCTCCCGGTGAGAGGAGCGTTGGTGATGACGATGGCGATGATTTCCCCTTCCGGGAGGAAAGTTTCCCCGGCAGAATAGCTCCGCCGGAGCTCTAGATTGGATCCGCCAAGGTTCCGCCTCGTGGTGGCGGAGTTTCGTCCTGAAAGGTTGCTTCTTATTTTTTTTTCTCGACGAAAGACTTCATATAGGAGAAGATGGTCATCGGAGAGCCACCGGGGGGCCCACGAGGTAGGGGGGCGCGCCCTAGGGGGGGCGCCCCCACCCTCGTGAGAAGGGTGTGGGCCCCCTGGTCTTCATCTTTGGCGAGGATTTTTCATTATTTATTATAAGGTATTCCGTGGAGTTTCAGGACTTTTGGAGTTATGCAGAATAGGTCTCTAATATTTTCTCCTTTTCCAGCCCAAAATTCCAGCTGCCGGCATTCTCTCTCCTTATGTAAACCTTGTAAAATAAGAGAGAATAGCCATAAGTATTGTGACATAATGCGAAATAATAGCCCATAATGCAATAAATATCAATATAAAAGCATGATGCAAAATGGACGTATCAGTGCACCCTTCTGGATATGGACAGATGGGAAGAGTGCACTGCTTAAAAACAATGTGTCTGTTTAGTTGTTACTTTCTGTACGACGAAATTTCGAATCTCTCAGTACGACGAAAGTATTAGATGTATGGTGCCGCGCTCTATTTAATTACTTTCGGTACGATGAAATTTGTTAACTATGTTTATTATATATGTTGCTTCTATTTCATAACTGTTTCGTTGAATTCACTTCATGATATATATATATATATATATATATTTATATATTTGTGTGTGCATCTCTGACAGGTATGTAGATCAACGATGGTGAGGAAGTGGTATGCCGTGTATGTAGGGCATGTTCCGAGTGTGTATGATGAGTGGCCAGAGTGTCAGGCCCAAGTCTCTGGCTTCTATGGCGGAAGCCAGAAAGGGTTTGATAGCAGAGCGGAAGCCGAAGCTAGTTACTTGAGATTCATAGCACAACAGGGGATTCAGAACCAGCGCCGCTGCAAAAACTACTACATAATACCGCTTTTGACCATCGTGATCGCTCTTATCTCGTATGTCATAGTTTAGGTAGATGATGAAACATGTGTCTACGGTGACAATGTAAGAGACATGTGATCATTAACTTGTATCGCTATTTCGAGATGATGATGAGATCGACATCATTTGTGTTGAAACTATGTTGATATGATGAGACTATGTTGTACCACTTTGATGATGATGATGAGACATTCCTTTTTCATATAATTTTAGTGTATGTGTATGTTGTAATTGTATAAAACCTGTACAAATACGAATACAGCAAAATAAAAAAAAGAAAATACTAGCAGTAGCGGGGGGTATTGGAGTAGTAGCAGCGCTGCCTTACCAGTAGCGTTTGTTGGAGGGGTCGCTACTAGTATTAGCAGTAGCGATGGATAGGGGCGCGCTACTACTAGATATAGATAGCAGTAGCGTTAGTTCAAACAAGCGCTACTACTAAAAATAACTGTAGCGCCATAGCAGTAGCGTGCCTACCTGCACTACTAATAGCCAAAAAACCAATGCTACTGGTAAGGGTTTTCCTAGTAGTGTAACGGGCGCCTTAAGCGCTTGTTTCTGTTGTTGCGGCAATAATCAGCACTTGTTTTTGTTGTTGCAGCAATAATCGGGCGCACACCCGGCCTCCGCGCGGGCCGGCCCGTTTAGTTTGTTCCTTTTCCTGTTTTAAACTACAAAAAAGGATAACGCTAGTGTGAATCGAACCCACGATCTTCCGTTCGCACATACACTGCAACAACAACAACTAGGACAACAACGCCTATCGTGATAACTTTCACCCTTTTTCTTCTTTCCTTTTCTTTTTAATTATATTTTCCGTTTTCTTTTATTTTTTTTGTTTTTTCTTTTCCCCTAAATCCGTCATTTTTTCTCAAAATCCATGAACTTTTTTGAAAAAGGATGATATTTTTATTTCAAAATTGATGATTTTTTTCCATTTTATGAACTATTCCCCAATATTGATGAACTTTTTTGGGAATTGATGAACTTTTTTTTGAAAATGATGAAATTCCTTAAGATATTTGTGAACTTTTTTTCAGAATTGATCAACTTTTTTCAGATTTTGTGATCTTTTTTTGAAAATCGATGAACTTTTTTCAGATTTTGTTAACTTTTCTGAAAATTGATGAACTTTTTCAGATTTTTTGAAGTTTTTTTAAATCGATGAAGTTTTTTGAAAGTTGATGAACTTTTTTTGAAAACCGATGAAGTTTTTTTTTCAAATTTTGTGAACTTTTTTGAAAATTGAGGAACTTTTTCAATTTTCATGAACTTTTTTGAATAGATATTTTTTCCTAATTCGTGATTCTTTTTTAAATCTATGGATTTAAAATTTTGTTCATATTTTTTTCGAAATAAATCATGTTTTTCTATAATGTTGGCAAGTACATGCAAGAAATAGCGTGGCTATAGTTTTTTGTTCTTATCATGGGTCGCGCTGAAATATTCTACAAGTGCCTAGTAGCTCTGGTGGTTAACCAACCATGTACTTGAAGTAATTGGTGTGAGTTCGATTCCTGACCAGAACCATAATTTTAGGGTTTTTTTCTTGCGGTATACATACGTTGCCCTGCTACATGTCCGTGGCCTGGCCCATCAGGGTGTTGCAGTGTGCGCCCACTGCGTCCACCGGCGCATAAGGCGCCCTATAGGAGCTCCCCCACCGGCATGCTTTAGATTTCCCAAAGGAGTTTGTGAGAATATTACCTCGATCATCAGACAATTTTGGTGGGGCAACAAGAGAGAAAGAAGAAAGCCTTGTTGGGTTTCATGGGATGTGTGCACCAAACCAAAGTACTTGGGAGGTTTAGGTTTCCAGGACATGGGGTTATTTAGTCTCTCCCTTCTTGCTAGCAAGCGTGGAGGTTAATTCAGAAACCCAACAACTCTAGTGCAAGGATTTTGAAAGTTGTCTACTTTCCCACATAATCTTTTTTTGAAGCTAGCCTAGGCTCCCATCCATCACATATTTGGCGGGCTGTTTTGGACGAAAAAAATGTCCTAACTCAAGGCTTAATACGGAGGATCGGGAATGGAGAAACTACAAGAACTTGGGAACATAATTGGATCCCTCGTGAAGGTATGATGAGACCACTTTCATCTCTTACGAATCACCCACCTAATATGGTCTCGGAGTTAATTGATGCATCCTCGGCATCATGGCGGGAAGAGATGGTCCGGAGCACTTTCTTTTCATTTGACGCCGAGGTAATACTAAGGATTCCCTTATGCACACGGAGACTAGAAGATTTCTGGGCATGGGGATCCGATCGGCGGGGCAAGTTTTCTGTGAGTTCGGTGTACAAAATGCTTGTGAAAACTAAACTGCAAAGGGAGAGTTGGTTGGAGAATGGTGAGGATCAGTCCAATACAGAGAAGGAGGAGAAGAGTTGGGCATCATTGTGGAATATTAAGGTTCCCTCGAAGTTGAAAAACTTCATGTGGAGACTATGCCAGGACTCGTTACCAACTGCTGATATTTTGAATCATCACAACATGTCAACAAGTCGCGTTTGCTCTTTGTGTGGATCAGGGGATAGCTAGAGACATGCTCTGTTGGACTGCATGACGGCGAGATGCATCTGGTCTATCCCTTCTTGCTAGCAAGCGTGGAGGTTAATTTAGAAACCCAACAACTCTAGTGCAAGGATTTTGAAAGCTGTCTACTTTCCCACAGAATCTTTTTTTGAAGCTAGCCTAGGCTCCCATCCATCACATATTTGGCAGGTTGTTTTGGACGAAAAAAATGTCCTAACTCAAGGCTTAATACGGAGGATCGGGAATGGAGAAACTACAAGAACTTGGGAACATAATTGGATCCCTCGTGAAGGTATGATGAGACCACTTTCATCTCTTACGAATCACCCACCTAATATGGTCTCGAAGTTAATTGATGCATCCTCGGCATCATGGCGGGAAGAGATGGTCCAGAGCACTTTCTTTTCATTTGACGCCGAGGTAATACTAAGGATTCCCTTATGCACACGGAGACTAGAAGATTTCTGGGCATGGGGATCCGATCGGTGGGGCAGGTTTTCTGTGAGTTCGGTGTACAAAATGCTTGTGAAAACTAAACTGCAAAGGGAGAGTTGGTTGGAGAATGGTGAGGATCAGTCCAATACAGAGAAGGAGGAGAAGAGTTGGGCGTCATTGTGGAATATTAAGGTTCCCTCGAAGTTGAAAAACTTCATGTCGAGACTATGCCAGGACTCGTTACCAACTGCTGATATTTTGAATCATCGCAACATGTCAACAAGTCGCATTTGCTCTTTGTGTGGATCAGGGGATAGCTAGAGACATGCTCTATTGGACTGCATGATGACGAGATGCATCTGGTCTCTCTCCGCTGAGCAGATGGTGAAACACATGTGTGCCAACCAAGAGCCGGTAGCAAAAGAATGGTTGTTCATGATGCATGAGACCCTGACACTGGAGGAGTTCACAACATTGGTAGTAACTATGTGGGTGATCTGGAAGGCGAGGAGGAAAGCTATACATGAGGATATATTTTAGAGCCCCTTGTCAACTCATCTGTTTATTACTTCTTTCCTTGTTGACATTCAGATTTTGTCAAAGCCAGTCCGAACAGGGAGCAACATCAACACAGCCAGAACATCGCATTGTCTAGCACCACCAGCAGGCCACGTGAAAATTAACATTGGTGCAGCTGTGACGAGGAGTGGTACTCATGGCATAGTTGCAGTTGTATGTAGGGACTCGGGTGGATCTTTTTTGGGAGCATCTTGCATCACTTTCAGATTTATTTTAGACCCTCAAATACTTGAAGCTATGGCAGTCAGGGAGACCCTTGCAATTGTGGATGATTTGTACGAGCAGAGGATATATATGGCCTCGGATTGCAAATCCGTCGTGGATGAAGTAAAGCATGTTGGGGAACACAGTATTTCAAAAAAAATCCTACAATCACGCAAGATTTATCTAGGAGATGCATAGCAACGAGAGGGGAGAGTGTGTCTACGTACCCTCGTAGACCGAAAGCGGAAGAGTTGAGTAACGCAGTTGATGTAGTCGAACGTCTTCGCGATCCAACCGATCAAGTACCAAATGCACGACACCTCCGCGATCTGCAAATGTTCAGCTCGGTGACGTCCCTCGAACTCTAGATCCAGCTGAGGCCGAGGGAGAGCTTCGTCAGCACAACGACGTGTTGACGGTGATGATGAAGTTACCGGCGCAGGGCTTTGCCTAAGCACTACGACAATATGACCGAGGATGGAAATCTGTGGAGGGGGGCACCACCCACGGCTAAGAAATCAACTTGTGTGTCTATGGGGTGCACCCTCCTCCGGCCGGCCTCAAGGGGGGGAATCCTACTCCTACTAGGAGTAGGTTCCCCCCTTTCCTAGTCCAACAAGGAGGGGAAGGAAGGAGGAAGGGAAGAGAAGGAAGGAGGGGGGCGCCGCCCCCACCCCTTGTCCAATTCGGACTGGGGGGCGCGCACCACCTCCTGGCCGGCCTTCTCTCCTCTAAGGCCCATGGTGGCCCATTATCTTCCGGGTGGGGGGGGTCCGGTAACCCTCCGGCACTCTGGTTTTATCCGAAACTCTCCGGAACACTTACAGTGTCCGAAAAACATGGTCCAATATATCAATCTTTATATCTCGACCATTTCGAGACAACTCTTCATGTCCGTGATCTCATCCGGGACTCCGGACAACCTTCAGTACATCAAATCACATAAACTCATAATACCAATCGTCATCGAACGT
Source organism: Triticum urartu (assembly GCF_003073215.2). Lineage (NCBI taxonomy): Eukaryota > Viridiplantae > Streptophyta > Magnoliopsida > Poales > Poaceae > Triticum > Triticum urartu. The sequence continues at coordinate 232,862,618 of NC_053027.1, read as the reverse complement.
TAAGCGTGTAGACCCTACGGATTCGAGAACTATGTAGACATGACCGAGACACTTCTCCGGTCAATAACCAATAGCGGAACCTGGATGCTCATATTTGTTCCTACATATTCTATGAAGATCTTTATTGGTCAAACCGCACAACAACATACGTTGTTCCCTTTGTCATCGGTATGTTACTTGCCCGAGATTCGATCGTCGGTATCATTTGTTGGGGAACGTAGTCATTTCAAAAAAATTACTACGCACACGCAAGATCATGGTGATGCATAGCAACGAGAGGAGAGAGTATTGTCCACGTACCCTCGTAGACCGTAAGCGGAAGCATTATGAGAACGCGGTTGATGTAGTCGTACGTCTTCATGATCCAAATGATCCAAGTACTGAACGTACGGCACCTCCGAGTTCAGCACACATTCAGCTCGATGACGTCTCACGAACTTCAATCCAGCAGAGCTTCACAGGAGATTTTCGTCAGCACGACGGCGTGATGATGGTGATGATGTTGCTACCGACGCAGGGCTTCGCCTAAGCATCGCTACGATATGATCGAGGTGGATTATGGTGGAGGGGGGCACCGCACACGGCTTGTAACAATCAACTTGTGTGTCCTAGGGTGCCCCCCTTCCCCCGTATATAAAGGAGCAAGGGGGGAGGCCATCCGTCCCTTGCAGGGCGTGCCAGGAGGAGAAGTCCTCCTCCTAGTAGGAGTAGGACTCCCCTTTCCTACTCCTACTAGGAGGGCGGAAGGAAGGGGGAGAGGGAGAAAAGGAGGAAAGGGGGGCCGACCCCCTAGTCCAATTCGGTTTGTGCTAGGGGGGCCGCGCGCCCTACCTTGTCCTGCCTCCTCTCTTCCACCACTTGGCCCATGATGCCCAATGCTTCTTCCCCCGTATTCCCGTAACTCCCCGGTACTCCGAAAAATACCGGAATCACTCGGAACCTTTCTGATGTCCGAATATAGCCATCCAATATATCGATTTTTACGTCTCGGCCATTTCAAGACTCCTCGTCATGTCCCCGATCTCATCAGGGACTCCGACCTACCTTCGGTACATCAAATCACATAAACTCATAATACCGATCGTCACCGAACGTTAAGCGTGCGGACCGTACAGGTTCGAGAAATATGTAGACATGACCGAGACACGTCTCCGATCAATAACCAATAGCGGAACCTGGATGTTTATATTGGCTCCCACATATTCTACGAAGATCTTTATCGGTCAAACCGCATAACAACATACATTGTTCCCTTTGTCATAGGTATGTTACTTGCCCGAGATTCGATCGTCGGTATCTCAATACCTAGCTCAATCTCGTTACCAGCAAGTCTCTTTACTCGTTCCGTAATACATCATCCTGCAACTAACTCATTAGTTACAATGCTTGCAAGGCTTATAGTGATGTGCATTACCGAGAGGGCCCAGAGATACCTCTCCGACAATCGGAGTGACAAATCCTAATCTCGATCTATGCCAACTCAACAAGTACCATCGTAGACACCTGTAGAGCACCTTTATAATCACCCAGTTACGTTGTGACGTTTGGTAGCACACAAAGTGTTCCTCCGGTAATCGGGAGTTGCATAATCTCATAGTCATAGGAACATGTATAAGTCATGAAGAAAGCAATAGCAGTAAACTAAAACGATCAAGTGCTAAGCTAACGGAATGGGTCAAGTCAATCACATCATTCTCTAATGATGTGATCCCGTTAATCAAATGACAACTCATGTCTATGGCTAGGAAACTTAACCATCTTTGATTCAACGAGCTACTCAAGTAGAGGCATACTAGTGACACTCTGTTTGCCTATGTATTCACACATGTACTAAGTTTCTGGTTAATACAATTCTAGCATGAATAATAAACATTTATCATGATATGAGGAAACAAATAATAACTTTATTATTGCCTCTAGGGCATATCTCCTTTAGTCTCCCACTTGCACTAGAGTCAATAATCTAGTTCACATCTTTATGTGATTAGTTCACATCTCCATGTGACTAATACCCAAAGGGTTTACTAGAGGCAATAATCTAGTTCACATCGCTATGTGATTAACACCCAAAGAGTGATCATGTTTTGCTTGTGAGAGAAGTTTAGTCTACGGGCCTGCTACATTCAGATCCGTATGTATTTCGCAAATTTCTGTGTCTACAATGCTCTACACGGAGATACTCTAGCTAATTGCTCCCACTTTCAATATGTATCCAGATCGAGACTTAGAGTCATCTAGATCGATGTAAAAAGCTTGCATCAACGTAACTCTTTACGATGAACTCTTTTATCACCTCCATAACCGAGAAATATTTCCTTAGTCCTCTAAGGATAATTTTGACCGTTGTCCAGTGATCTACTTCCTAGATCACTATTGTACTCCCTTGCCAGAATCATACTAAGGTATACAATAGGACTGGTAAACAGCATAGCATACTTTATAGAACCTATGACTGAGGCATAGGGAATGACTTTTCATTCTCTTACTATTTTCTGTTGTGGTCGGGTTTTGGGTCTTACTCAACTTCACACCTTGTAACACACGCAAGAACTCCTTCTTTGACTATTCCATTTTGAACTACTCCAAAATCTTGTCAAGGTATGTACTCATTGAAAAAACTTATCAAGCGTCTTGATCTATCTCTATAGATCTTGATTCTCAATGTGTAAGCAGCTTCATCGAGGTCTTTCTTTGAAAAACTCTTTTGAAACACTCCTTTATGCTTTCTAGAAAATTCTACATTATTTCCGATCAACAATATGTCATTCACATATACTTATCAGAAATGTTGTAGTGCTCCCACTCACTTTCTTGTAAATACAGGCTTCACCACAAGTCTGTATAAAACCATATGTTTTGATCACTTTATCAAAGCATATATTCCAACTCTGAGATGCTTGCACCAGTCCATAGATGGATCGCTGGAGTTTGCTCACTTTGTTAGTACCTTTAGGATCGACAAAACCTTCTGGTTGTATCATATACAACTCTTCTTTAAGAAATCCATTAAGGAATGCAGTTTTGACATCCATTTGCCAGATTTCATAAAATGCGGCAACTGTTAACATGATTCGGACAGACTTAAGCATCGCTACGGGTGAGAAAGTCTCATCGTAGTCAACCCCTTGAACTTGTCGAAAACCTTTTGCAACAAGTCGAGCTTTGTAGATAGTAACACTACTATTAGCGTCCGTCTTCCTCTTGAAGATCCATTTATTCTTAATGACTCACCGATCATTGAGAAAGTCCATCAAAGTCCATACTTTGTTCTCATACATGGATCCCATCTCAGATTTCATGGCCTCAAGCTATTTCGCGGAATCTGGGCTTATCATCGCTTCCTCATAGTTCGTAGGTCCGTCATGGTTTAATAACATGACTTCCAGAAAGGATTACCGTACCACTCTAGTGCGGACCATACTCTGGTTATCCTACGAGGTTCGGTAGTAACTTGATCTGAAGTTTCATGATCATCATCATTAGCTTTCTCACTAATTGGTGTAGTGATCACTAGAACTGATTTCTGTGATGAACAACTTTCCAACTCGGTAGAAGGTACAATTACCTCATCAAGTTCTACATTCCTCCCACTCACTTCTTTTGAGAGAAACTTCTTCTCTAGAAAGGATCCACTCTTAGCAACAATGATATTGCCTTTCGGATCTGTGATAGAAGGTGTACCCAACAGTTTCTTTTGGGTATCCTATGAAGACGCACTCTTCTGATTTAGGTTTGTGCTTATCAGGCTAAAACTTTTTCACATAAGCATCACAACCCCAAACTTAAGAAACGACAGCTTAGGTTTCTAGCCAAACCATAGTTCATACGATGTCGTCTCAACAGATTAGACGGTGCCCTATTTAATGTGAATGTAGTTGTCTCTAATGCATAACCCTAAAATGATAGTGGCAAATCGGTAAGAGACATCATAGATTGCACCATATCTAATAAAGTATGGTTATGACGTTCGGACACACCATTATGCTGTGGTGTTCCAGGTGGCATGAATTTGTGAAACTATCCCACATTGTTTTAGTTGAAGACCAAACTCGTAACTCAAATATTTGTCTCCGCGATCAGATCGTAGAAACTTTATTTTCTTGTTATGATGATTTTCCATTTCACTCTAAAATTCTTTGAACTTTTCAAATGTTTCAGACTTATGTTTCATCAAGTATATATACCCATATCTGCTCAAATCATCTGTGAAGGTCAGAAAATAATGATACCCGCCGCGAGCCTCAACACTCATCAGACCGCATACATCAGTATGTATTATTTCCAATAAGTCAGTTGCTCGCTCCATTGTTCCGAAGAACGGAGTCTTAGTCATCTTGCCTACGAGGCATGGGTTGCAAGCATCAACTGATTCATAATCAAGTGATTCCAAAAGCCCATCAACATGGATTTTCTTCATGCGCTTTACACCAATATGACCTAAACGGCAGTGCCACAAATAAGTTGCACTATCATTATTAACTTTGCATCTTTTGGCTTCAATATTATGAATATGTGCATCACTACGATCGAGATTCAATAAAGCATTTATATTGAGTGTATGACCATAGAAGGTTTTATTCATGTAAATAGAATAACAATTATTCTTTGACTTAAATGAATAACCATATTGCAATAAACATGATCAAATCATATTCATGCTCAACGCAAACACCAAATAACATTTATTTAGGTTTAACACTAATCCCGAAAGTATAGGGAGTGTGCGATGATGATCATATCAATCTTGGAACCACTTCCAACACACATCGTCACTTCACCCTTAACCAGTCTATGTTCATGCTGCAACTCCCGTTCGAGTTACTACTCTTTAGTGGCTGAACCAGTATCAAAATACCGAGGGGTTGCTATGAACACTAGTAAAGTACACATCAGTAACATGTATATCAAATATACCTTTGTTCACTTTGCCATCCTTCTTATCTACCAAGTATCTAGGGCAGTTCCACTTTTAGTGATCATTTCCTTTGTAGTAGAAGCACTCAGTTTCAGGCTTGGGTCTAGCTTTTGGCTTTTTCATGAGAGTGGCAACTTGCTTGCCATTCTTCTTGAAGTTCCCTTTCTTTCCCTTGCCCTTTTACTTGAAACTAGTGGTCTTGTCAACCATCAACACTTGATGTTTTTCTTGATTTCTACCTTCGTCGATTTTAGCATCATGAAGAGCTTGGGAATCGTTTCCGTTATCCCTTGCATATTATAGTTCATCACGGAAGTTCTAGTAACTTGGTGATAGTGAGTAGAGAACTCTGACAATCACTATCTTATCTGGAAGATTAACTCCCACTTGATTCAAGTGATTGTAGTACTCAGACATTCTAAGCACATGCTCACTAGCTGAGCTATTCTCCTCCATCTTGTAGGCAAAGTACTTGTCAGAGGTCTCATACCTCTCGACTCGGGCATGAGTCTGAAATACCAATTTCAGCTCTCGGAACATCTTATATGCTCCGTGGCGTTCAAAACATTTTTGAAGTCCCGGTTCTAAGCCGTAAAGTATGGTGCACTAAACTATTAAGTAGTCATCATACCGAGCTTTGTCAAACATTCATAACGCGTGCATATGCTCCTGCAAAAGGTCTGTTACCTAGTGGTGCATCAAGGACATAATTTTTCTGTGCAGCAATGAGGATAATCCTCAGATCATGGATCCAATCCATGTCATTGCTACTAACATCTTTCAACTTAGTTTTTCTCTAGGAACATATCAAAAATAAACGGGGAGCTACATTGCGAGCTATTGATCTTCAACATAGATATGCAAATACTATCAGGACTAAGTTCATGATAAATTTAAGTTCAATTAATCATATTACTTAAGAACTCCCACTTAGATAGACATCCCTCTAATCATCTAAGTGATCATGTGATCCATATCAACTAAATCATGTCCGATCATCACGTGAGATGGAGTAGTTTTCAATGGTGAACATCACCATGTTGATCATATCTACTATATGATTCACGCTCGACCTTTCGATCTTAGTGTTCCGAGGCCATATCTGCATATGCTAGGCTCGTCAAGTTTAACCCGAGTATTTCTACGTGTGCAAAACTGTCTTGCACCCGTTGTATATGAACGTAGAGCTTATCACACCCGATCATCATGTGGTGTCTCGGCATGACGAACTTTGGCAACGGTGCATACTCAGGGAGAACACTTGTACCTTGAAATTTAGTGAGAGATCATCTTATAATGCTACCACCGAACTAAGCAAAAATAAGATGTATAAAAGATAAACATCACATGCAATCCAAATATGTGACATGATCTGGCCATGATCTTCTTGCGCCTTTGATCTTCATCTCCAAAGTACCGTCATGATCTCTATCGTCACCGACATGACACCATGATCTCCATCATCTTAATCTCTATCAACGTGTCATCACATAGTCGCCTCACCAACTATTGCTTTTGCAACTATTGCTATCGCATAACGATAAAGTAAAGCAATTATATGGCGCTTGCATCTTATGCAATACAGAGACAACCATAAGGCTCCTGCCAGTTGCCGATAACTTTAACAAAAACATGATCATTTCATACAACAACTTATATCTCATCACGTCTCGACCATATCACATCACAACATGCCCTGCAAAAACAAGTTCGACATCCTCTACTTTGTTGTTGCAAGTTTTGCGTGGCTGCTACGGGCTGAGCAAGAACCGTTCTTACATACGCATCAAAAACCACAACGCGGTATAGTGATTGCTTTTTGATCTTCAGAAAGAACCCTGTTCATTGAATCCGATTCAACTAAAGCTGGAGAAATAGACACCCACTAGCCACCTGTGTGCAAAGCACGTCGGTAGAACCAGTCTCGCGTAAGCGTACGCGTAATGTCAGTCTAGGCCGCTTCATCCAACAATGCCGCTGAATCAAGAATCAACTTGTGACGGCAAGCAATATGTATATACCCACGCCCACAACTCCTTTGTGTTCTACTTATGCATATAACATCTACACATAAACCTGGCTCGGATGCCACTGTTGGGGAACGTAGTAATTTCAAAAAAAATCCTACGCACACGCAAGATCATGGTGATGCATAGCAACGAGAGGGGAGAGTATTGTCCACGTACCCTCGTAGACCGTAAGCGTAAGCGTTATGAGAACGCGGTTGATGTAGTCGTACGTCTTCACGATCCGACTGATCCAAGTACCGAACATACGGCACCTCCGAGTTCAGCACACGTTCAGCTCGATGACGTCCCACGAACTCCGATCCAGCAGAGCTTCACAGGAGAGTTCCGTCAGCACGACGGCATGATGACGGTGATGATATTGCTACTGACGCAGGGATTATGGTGGAGGGGGGCACCGCACACGGCTTGGAACAATCAACTTGTGTGTCCTAGGGTGCCCCCTGCCCCCGTATATAAAGGAGCAATGGGGCAGGCCGGCCGGCCCTTGCAGGGCGTGCCAGGAGGAGTAGTCCTCCTGCTAGTAGGAGTAGGACTCCCCTTTCCTACTCCTACTAGGAGGGGGAAGAAAGGAGGAGAGGGAGAAAAGGAGGAAAGTGGGGCCGCCCCCTAGTCCAATTCGGTTTGGGCTAGGGGGGCCGCGTGCCCTGCCTTGTCCTGCCTCCTCTCTTCCACCACTTGGCCCATGAGGCCCAATGCTTCTTCCCCCGTATTCCCGTAACTCCCCGGTACTCCGAAAAATACCCGAATCACTCGGAACCTTTCCGATGGCCGAATATAGTCGTCCAAATATATCGATCTTTACGTCTCAACCATTTTGAGACTCCTCGTCATGTCCCCGATCTCATCCGGGACTCCAAACTACCTTCGGTACATCAAATCACATAAACTCATAATACCGATCGTCACCGAATATTAAGCGTGCGGACCCTACGGGTTCAAGAACTATGTAGACATGACCGAGACACGTCTCCGGTCAATAACCAATAGCGGAACCTAGATGTTCATATTGGCTCCTACATATTCTACGGAGATCTTTATCGGTCAAACCGCATAACAACATACATTGTTCCCTTTGTCATCGGTATGTTACTTGCCCGATATTCGATCGTCGGTATCTCAATACCTAGCTCAATCTCGTTACCGGCAAGTCTCTTTACTCGTTCCGTAATACATCATCCCGCAACTAACTCATTAGTTACAATGCTTGCAAGGCTTATACTGATGTGCATTACCGAGAGGGCCTGGAGATACCTCTCCGACAATCGGAGTGACAAATCCTAATCTCGATCTATGCCAACTCAACAAGTACCATCGGAGACACCTGTAGAGCACCTTTATAATCACCCAGTTACGTTGTGACGTTTGGTAGCACACAAAGTGTTCCTCCGGTAATCGGGAGTTGCATAATCTCATAGTCATAGGAACATTTATAAGTCATGAAGAAAGCAATAGCAGTAAACTAAAACGATCAAGTGCTAAGCTAACGGAATGGGTCAAGTCAATCACATCATTATCTAATGATGTGATCCCGTTAATCAAATCACAACTCATGTATATGGCTAGGAAACTTAACCATCTTTGATTCAACGAGCTACTCAAGTAGAGGCATACTAGTGACACTTTGTTTGTCTATGTATTCACACATGTACTAAGTTTCCGGTTAATACAATTCTAGCATGAATAATAAAAATTTATCATGATATAAGGAAATAAATAATAACTTTATTATTGCCTCTAGGGCATATTTCCTTCATCATTATACCTAGTTCAATCTCGTTACCGGCAAGTCTCTTTACTCGTTTTGTAATGCATCATCCCGCAACTAATTTATTAGTCACACTGCTTGCAAGGCTTATAGTGATGTGCATTACCGAGAGGGCCCAGAGATACCTCTCCGACAATCGGAGTGACAAATCCTAATCTCGATCTGTGCCAACTCAACAAACACCATCGGAGACACCTGTAGAGCATCTTTATAATCACTCAGTTACGTTGTGACGTTTGATAGCACACTAAGTGTTCCTCCGGTATTCGGGAGTTGCATAATCTCATAGTCATAGGAACATGTATAAGTTATGGAGAAAGCAATAGCAATAAATTAAACAATCATAGTGCTAAGCTAACAGATGGGTCATGTCCATCACATCATTCTCTAATGATGTGATCCCGTTTATCAAATGACAACACATGTCTATGGTTAGGAAACTTAACCATCTTTGATTAACGAGCTAGTCTAGTAGAGGCACACTAGGGACACTCTGTTTGTCTATGTATTCAGACATGTAGTAAGTTTCCGGTTAATACAATTCTAGCATGAATAATAAACATTCATCGTGATATAAGGAAATGTAAATAACAACTTTATTATTGCCTCTAGGGCATATTTCCTTCAGTCTCCCACTTGCACTAGAGTCAATAATCCAGATTACATAGTAATGATTCTAACACCCATGGAGTCTTGGTGCTGATGATGTTTTGCTCATGAGAGAGGCTTAGTTAACGGGTCTGCAATATTCAGATCCATATGTATCTTGCAAATCTCTATGTCTCCCTCCTTGACTTGATCGCGGATGGAATTGAAGCGTCTCTTGATGTGCTTGGTTCTCTTGTGAAATCTGGATTCCTTTGCCAAGGCAGTTGCACCAGTATTGTCACAAAAGATTTTCATTGGACCCGATGCACTAGGTACGACACCTAGATCGGATATGAATTCCTTCATCCAGACTCCTTCATTTGCTGCCCCCGAAGCAGCTATGCATTCTGCTTCACACGTACATCCCGCCATGACGCTTTGCTTAGAATTGCACCAACTGATAGCTCCACCATTCAATAAAAATATGTATCTAGTTTGTGACTGAGAGTCATCTGGATCAGTGTCAAAGCTTGCATCGGCATAACCATTTACGGCGAGCTCTTTGTCATCTCCATAAACAAGAAACATACCCTTAGTCCTTTTTAGGTATTTCAGGATGTTCTTGACCGCTGTCTAGTGATCCACTCCAGGATTACTTTGGTACCTTCCTGCTAAACTAATAGCAAGGTACACATCAGGTCTGGTACACAGCATTGCATACATGATAGAACCTATGGCCGAGGCATAGGGATGACTTTCATTTTCTCTCTATCTTCTGCAGTGGTCGAGCATTGAGTCTAACTCAACTTCACACCTTGTAACACAGGCAAGAACCCTTTCTTTGCTTGATCCATTTTGAACTTCTTCAAAACTTTATCAAGGTATGTGCTTTGTGAAAGTCCAATTAAGCGTCTTGATCTATGTCTATAGATCTTGATGCCCAATATATAAGCAGCTTCATCGAGATCTTTCATTGAAGAATTCTTATTCAAGTATCCTTTTATGCTATTCAGAAATTCAGTATCATTTTCGATCAATAATATGTCATCCACATATGATATCAGAAATCCTACAGAGCTCCCACTCACTTTCTTGTAAATACAGGTTTCTCCAAAAGTCTGTATAAAACCATATGCTTTGATCACACTATCAAAGCGTATATTCCAACTCCGAGATGCTTGCACCAGTCCATAAATGGATCGCTGGAGCTTACACACTTTGTTAGCACCTTTTGGATCGACAAAACCTTCTAGTTGCATCATATACAACTCTTCTTTAAGATATCCATTAAGGAATGCAGTTTTGACATCCATTTGCCAAATTTCATAATCATAAAATGCGGCAATTGCTAACATGATTCAGACGGACTTAAGCATCGTTATAGGTGAGAAGGTCTCATCGTAGTCAACTCCTTGAACTTGTCGAAAACCTTTCGCAACAAGTCGAGCTTTGTAGAGTAATACTTTGTTCTCATACATTGATCCCATCTCATATTTCATGGCCTCAAGCCATTTTGCGGAATCTGGGCTCATCATCGCTTCCTCATTGTAACGCCCACGATGTGGCTATATCTCCCACGTGTCGAGGCACGACTTAGAGGCATAACCGCATGGTGGTTTAGTCGCAAGAGGGGTAATCTTCACACAATCCCATGTACTGAATAAGAAAGGGATAAAGAGTTGGCTTACAATCGCCACTTCACACAAATAACAAGTAAACATACATCATCTAGAGTACAATCAAGGCCCGACTATGGAACCAAAATAAAGGAAGACAACCCCAAATGCTAGATCCCCAATCGTCCCAACTGGGCACCACTATTGATCATCCAGAAACGAAACATAGAAAACGATCAAAGGTCCTCATCGAGCTCCCACTTGAGCCCGGTTGCGTCACCTGCACTGGTATCATCGGCACTTGCAACTGTTTGGAAGTATCCGTGAGTCACGAGGACTCAACAATCTCACACCCGCGAGATCAAGACTATTTAAGCTTATGGGTAGGATAAGGTAATGAGGTGGACCTACAACAAGCGCTAAGCAAATATGGTGGCTAACATACGCAAATAAGAGTAAGATGAGAAGCTACGCAACGGTCCTGAAGCTAGAAGTGATCAAGAAGTGATCCTGAGACTACTTACGTTCAAACATAACCCAAGACCGTGTTCACTTCTCGACCTCCGCCGAAAAGGAACCATCACGGCTACGCACATAGTTGATGCATTTTAATTAAGTCAAGTGTCAAGTTCTCTACAACCGGACATTAACAAATTCCCATCTGCCACATAACCGTGGGCACGTCTTTCAAAAGTTTAAACCCTACAAGGGTGTCCCAACTTAGCCCATCACAAGCTCTCATGGTCAACGAAGGATATTCCTTCTCCCGGAAAGACCCGGTCAGTCTCGGAATCCCGGTTACAAGACATTTCGACAATGGTAAAACAAGACCAGCAAGACCACCCGAATGTGCCGACAAATCCCGATAGGAGCTGCACATATCTCGTTCTCAGGGCACACCGGATGAACACAACGTATAGCTAAAACCAGCCCTCAAGTTTCCCCGAGGTGGCGCTGCAAGTGGTTCTAGGTTGGACCAACACTCGGAGGAGCACTGGCCCAGGGGGGGTAAAATAAGATGACCCTCGGGCTCCGGAAACCCAAGGGAAAAAGGCTTAGATTGTTAGGAAAATGTAAAACCAAGGATGTGCCTTGCTGGAGGAGTTTTATTCAAAGCAAACTGTCAAGGGGGTCCCATAACCCCAACCACGTAAGGAACGCAAAATCAAGGAACATAACACCGGTATGACGGAAACTAGGGCGGCAAGAGTGGAACAAAACACCAGGCATAAGGCCGAGCCTTCCACCCTTTACCAAGTATATAGATGCATTAATTAAATAAGAGATATTGTGATATCCCAACGTATCCATGTTCCAACATGGAACAAACTTCAACTTCACCTGCAACTAGCAATGCTATAAGAGGGGCTGAGCAAAAGCGGTAACATAGCCAAACAACGGTTTGCTAGGAAGGTGGGTTAGAGGCTTGACATGGTAATATGGGAGGCATGTTATAACAAGTGGTAGGTAGCGCGACATAGCGATAGAATGAACAACTAGCAAAGCAAATATAGAAGTGGTATCGAGGGTATGGTCATCTTGCTTGAAATCCCGCAAGGAAGAAGAACGAGTCCATGAAGAAGATAAACGGACGTAGTCGAACAGATCCTCACAATCGCAACATTACCGGAACTAGCAAGGAGAAGTACAACCAGAAAGAAGCAAACAACATAGTAAACAACCATCACATAAACATGGCATGATGCACAAACAAGTATGATGCATGTACGGCTTAATGAGGCATGGCATGGCGAAGTGCACAAACAATACTACAAATTAAGTGGAGCTCAATATGCAACGAGTTGCATATTGACGAAACATCACATCAATTATTTAGTTCTCTCTTGTTTATGTACCCAACAATACTAAATGTTGTTAAACATGGTAACAGGTGAAGCATATGAAAACTACACATTTAAGCAAGTTTAAATGAGGCCGGAAACAGCAACAACAATTCTGGAAAATCCTCATATGCATATTTTGAATTAGCTACGGTTCTGCCCTAAACATAATTTTAGAGTTGTTAAACATGCAAAGTAATGCCACCATATTAAACTAGGCATTTTTCTACCCCATTTGCATATAAAGTTTATTTAAATCCGAGCTACGGTTAATTAGTTATGAAATAAAGCATTTTAGCATGGCATTTAAGCAAAATAATGCAAACAGCAGTTTAAACATAGATGAAAGTGGCATATTATGAAACTAGACAAAATTCTAAGCATATTACATATAAAGTTTAATTAATTCTGATGCATGGTTATTTAATTATGAGCAATGCAAGAAAATGGCATTTCTGTAATATGCATGTCCAGGATATTTAGCAAATACGTCCATGGGAAAAAACGTCCGCGGGCTGAAACTGAACTGGCCCAACAGGAGAAAGGAAAAAATAAAAGGTGGGGCGCTGGGGTGTGGCCTCACCCAATGGGCCTTGGCCCGTTCGACGGAGAGGAGGGGCCGACAGGGGAGCGGGCAGGCCGCAGTTGCTAGGCTGCTCCTGGCTGGATCGAACGACAAGGTGGAAGGGGGCGCAGTCAACGGAGAAGCGAGACTTGGCGCTGGGTCATCCTCCTTGCGCAAGGGTGAAGCGGAGGAGGCGAGCAGGGCGGCGGTGGCTGGGAGCAGAGCTCCGGTGAGCGGGGCGAAGGGGCAGCGAGGTCCTGGGTATCCGGATCTAGCCGGGAACGGGCTTGGACGGCGCCGGGCTTGAGGAGGCCGAGGCGCCATGGTAGGGGAATGGCGGCAGCGGCAGGGGAACTTGGCACATCCACAAGCACAGTTGAGGAAGGGGCACCGAGAGTGGGAGGTCGTAAGGTGCAGGTTGAGGAGCTTAGCGTCCATGGCGGCATCCATGGTTGGGCGGCGTTGTTCGGTTCCTGCAGAGACACGGGAGAGAGAGGGAGCATGATGTGAGAGAGAATCAAGGGAGGAAGAAGAACGAGGGAAGGAGGCAAGGCATGACGCTGGACCTGTGGCCGCCGGAGGCGATGCTTGTAGGGAGCTCCGGCGACCTGGGGAACGGATCTGGGCGGCGAGGAGCTCCTGTACAACATGGGAGCCCACCTCCTGGCGGCTTGCACGGGCTGCAGGAGGAAGTCGCGGGGTCGCGAGGCCGAGGCAGGGGTGCTCGGGCAGAGGAGCAGATGCTCATGGACGAGGAGAGGCGCAGGAGATCGGGTGCTGTGGTGATCTGCTCCCCGGTGAGCTCAGGCGAGGCAGAGGGGATCCACGGGCGCGTGGGGGCTGCATTGGTTGGTCGGGGATGCAAAACGAGAAGGTGGTCGGGTCGGCCGGGTGGAGTGGATGGATTGGATCGGGGATCCCTAGGAAGGGGGAGACCAGGTAGAGCTAGTGGCGGCGGAGAGGAGGATGGATGGGATAGGATCCCTAGTTTCTAGGGTTGCCCACTATTTATAGTGCAATGAGATTAGGGTAGGGGCTATCACGTCACTACGATCGTAAGCGGATGGCTGAGAAAATATAGGTTAGGAAGTCTAATTAAGAAAACGGATATGTTTTATAGATGTTTGGGGATGATCCGGACCCAACGGTAACGATAGTCCGGTTTGGGTTCGGGACAGTTTCGGACGTGCTCGAGAGGGGGCCTGAGAGAGGTCGACAAAGTCAAAGGGTCCTGACAAAGGTCAACGAAGACGAGGAAGAAGCAACAACTGTTAACGACTACGGGTTTAAAAAAACATGCGGATGCAATGCAGATGATGCGATGATGAATGCAACAAACAAACAAATCACACGTCGAAACTCGGAATCCATGGAAGGCATCTGGAGTGTCGGTCTCGGGGCGTTAGACTCATAGTTCGTAGGTTCGTCATGGTCAAGTAACATTACTTCCAGAATAGGATTACCGTACCACTCTGGTGCAGATCTTACTCTGGTTGACCTACGAGGTTCGGTAGTAACTTGATCAGAAGTTTCATGATCATCATCATTAGCTTCCTCACTAATTGGTGTAGGAATCACTGGAACTGATTTCAGTGATGAACTACTTTCCAATAAGGGATAAGGTACAGTTACCTCATCAAGTTCTACTTTCCTCCCACTCACTTCTTTCGAGAGAAACTCCTTCTACAGAAAGGATCCATTCTTAGCAATGAATATCTTGCCTTCGGATCTGTGATAGAAGGTGTACCCAACAGTCTCCTTTGGGTATCCTATGAAGACACATTTCTTCGATTTGGGTTCGATCTTATCAGGTTGAAGCTTTTTCACATAAGCATCGTAGCCCCAAACTTTAAGAAACGACAAGTTGGGTTTCTTGCCAAACCACAGTTCATATGGTGTCGTCTCAACGTATTTCGATGGTACCCTATTTAACGTGAATGCAACCGTCTCTAAAGCATAACCCCAAAACGATAGCGGTAAATCATTAAGAGACATCATAGATCGCACCATATCTAATAAAGTGCGGTTGCGATGCTACCATTACACTGTGGTGTTCCAGGTGGCGTGGGTTGCGAAACTATTCCGCATTGTTTCAAATGAAGACCAAACTCATAACTCAAATATTCACCTCCACGATCAGATTGTAGAAACTTAATTTTCTTGTTACGATGATTTTCCACTTCACTCTAAAATTCTTTGAACTTTAAAATGTTCCAGACTTATGTTTCATCAAGTAGATATACCCATATCTGCTCAAATCATCTGTCAAGGTTAGAAAATAACGATACCCACCACGAGCATCAACACTCATCGGACTGCATACATTAGTATGTATTATTTCCAGTAAGTCTGTTGCTCGTTCGATTGTTGCGGAGAACGGAGTCTTAGTCATCTTGCCCATGAGGCATGGTTCGCAAGCATCAAGTGATTCCAAAAGCCCATCAGCATGGAGTTTCTTCATGAGCATTACACCAATATGACCTAAACAGCAGTGCCACAAATAAGTTGCACTATAATTATTAAACTTATATATTTTGGCTTCAATACTATGAATATGTGTATCACTACTATCAAGATTCAATAAAAATAGACCACTCCTCAAGGGTGCATGACCATAAAAGATATTACTCATATAAATAGAACAACCATTATTCCCTGATTTAAATGAATAACCGTCTTGCATCAAACAAGATCCAGATATAATGTTCATTCTTAACGCTGGCACCAAATAACAATTATTCAGGTCTAATACTAATCCTGAAGGTAGATGTAGAGGTAGCGTGCTGACCGCGATCACATTGACTTTGGAACCATTTCCCACACGCATTGTCACCTCGTCCTTAGCCAATCTTCGCTTAATCCGTAGCCCCTGTTTCGAGTTGAAAATATTAGCAACAAAACCAATATCAAATACCCAAGCGCTACTGCGAGCATTAGTACGGTACACATCAATAACATGTATATCAAATATACCTTTCACTTTGCCATCCTTCTTATCCTCCAAATACTTAGGGAAGTTCCGCTTCCAGTGAGCAGTCCCTTTGCAGTAGAAGCACTCAGTCTCAGGCTTAGGTCCAGACTTGGGCTTCTTCACTTGAGCAGCAACTTGCTTGTCGTTCTTCTTGAAGTTCCCCTTCTTCCCTTTGCCCTTCTTCTTGAAACTAGTGGTCTTGTTGACCATCAACACTTGATGCTCCTTCTTGATTTCTACTTGCGCGGCCTTTAGCATTGCGAAAAGCTCGGGAATTGTCTTATCCATCCCTTGCATATTATAGTTCATCACGAAGCTTTTGTAGCTTGGTGGCAGTGATTGAAGAACTCTGTCAATGACACTATCATCAGGAAGATTAACTCCCAGTTGAGTCAAGTGGTTGTGGTACCCAGACATTTTGAGTATATGTTCACTAATAGAGCTATTGTCCTCCATCTTGCAGCTGTAGAACTTATTGGAGACTTCATATCTCTCAATCCGGGCATTTGCTTGAAATATTAACTTCAACTCCTGGAACATATCATATGCTCCATGACGTTCAAAACGTCGTTGAAGTCCCGATTCTAAGCCGTAAAGTAGTCATCAGCTTTGCTCTGCCAGACATTCATAACATCTAGTGTTGCTCCTGCAGCGGGCTTTGCACCTAGCGGTGCTTCCAAGGCGTAATTCTTCTGTGCAGCAATGAGGATAATCCTCAAGTTACGGACCCAGTCCGTGTAGTTGCTACCATCATCTTTCAACTTAGAGCATCTCCAGCCGTTGCCCCCCCCCAGGCGGCAATTTTACGCGCCCCCTGGGGGCAAGCCGGTGCTAAAATCGGCGCGGGGGCGAGCAGGTTCCCAGCCGCTCGCCCCAGACGTGGTTTTTTTTATTTTAAAAAATCTGAATTCGGCAACGTTCGGCTAAGTTCGGCAAATCTGACATTAATATTCAACATGTTCGGTGTTACATAAATTATTTAAAAAAATACATCTACGGGGCAGAGAAGTTGCTGAGCGCGGCAAAGTCGCTGACATCATCGTCGTCGGCCTTCTCCTTCTTGACGGCGCGGCCGCCCCTGCTGGACCCCTGCCCGGCGTCTCCAAGGCGGACCAATGGTGGCGGCGGCGTGTCATCGTCGTCGCTGTCATCAAGGACGACGGCGCCTCCCTCGTCGGGGCCACGACACCGAGCTTCAAACCGCTCATAGGCAGCGCGCTGGCGCTCCAGCTCCAGCTGTGCCCAGTCATCGCGTGCCCATTTGTAACACCCACGATGCGGCTATATCTCCCACGTGTCGGAGCACGACTTAGAGACATAACCGCATAGTAGGCATGTCACAAGAGGGGTAATCTTTACACATCCCATGTACTGAATAAGAAAGGGGATAAAGAGTTGGCTTACAATCGCCACTTCACACAAATACAAGTTATACATACATCATCCAGAATACAATCAATGTCCGACTACGGAACCAAAATAAAAGAAAGACCACCGCAAATGCTAGATCCCCGATCGTCCCGACTGGGCTCCACTACTGATCAAAAGGAAACGAAACACCACAACGAAAAGGTCTTCATCGAGCTCCCACTTGAGCTCGATTGCGTCACCTGCACTAGTATCATCGGCACCTGCAACTGTTTGGAAGTATCTGTGAGCCACGAGGACTCAGCAATCTCACACCCGCGAGATCAAGACTATTTAAGCTTATAGGTAGGAAAGGGGGTGAGGTGGAACTGCAGCAAGCACTAGCATATATGGTGGCTAACATACGCAAATAAGAGCGAGAAGAGAAGCAATGCATGGTCGTGAACTAGAAGTGATCAAGAAGTGATCCTGAAACTACTTACGTCCAAGCATAACACAAGAACCGTGTTCACTTCCCGGACTCCGCCAAAAAGAGACCATCACGGCTACACACGCGGTTGATGCATTTTAATTAAGTTAAGTGTCAAGTTTTCTACAACCGGATATTAACAAATTCCCATCTGCCCATAACCGCGGGCATGGCTTTTGAAAGTTCAAAACCCTGCAGGGGTGTCCCAACTTAGCCCATCACAAGCTCTCATGGTCAACGAAGGATATTCCTTCTCCCAGGAAGACCCGATCAGACTCGGAATCCCGGTTATAAGACATTTCGACAATGGTAAAACAAGACCAGTAAGAGCACCCGCTGTGCCGACAAATCCCGATAGGAGCTGCACATATCTCGTTCTCAGGGCACACCGGATAAGCTAAGCATACAGGAACCAACATAACCCAAGTTGCCAAGGAACGGCCCCGCACGGTGCTCTAGTTTGGACCAACACTCAGGGGAGCACTGGCCCGGGGGTTGAAAATAAAGATGACCCTTGAGTCCACGAAACCCAAGGGAAAAAGGCTCAGGTGGCAAATGGTAAAACCAAGGTTGGGACTTGTCGGAGGAGTTTTATTCAAGGCGAACTATCAAGAGGTTCCCATTATAACCCAACTGCGTAAGGAACGCAAAATCAAGGAACATAACACCGGTATGACAGAAACTAGGGCGGAAAGAGTGGAACAAAACACCTGGCATAAGGCCGAGCCTTCCACCCTTTACCAAGTATATAGGTGCATTAAAGTAAACAAGATATAATAATGATATCCCAACAATAATCATGTTCCAACAAGGAACAAACTCCATCTTCACCTGCAACTAGCAACGCTATAAGAGGGGCTGAGCAAAGCGGTAACATAGCCAAACAACGGTTTGCTAGGAAAGGTGGCTTAGAGGCTTGACATGGCTAAATGGGAGGCATGATATAGCAAGTGGTAGGTATCGTAGCATAGCAATAGAGCGAGCAAAGATAGAAGTGATTTCGAGGGTATGGTCATCTTGCCTGAGATCCCGCAAGGAAGAAGAACGAGTCCATGAAGAAGTCAAACGGACGAAGTCGAACGAATGCTCACAACTCCAAAACGAAACTGAAGCTAACGCGAGAAGCAACCCGGAAAGAAGCAAACAACATGGTAAAAAACCATCACATCAACATGGCATGTGATACGTCTCCGTCGTATCTATAATTTTTTATTGTTCCATGCCAATATTCTACAACTTTCATATACTTTTGGCAACTTCTTATACTATTTTTGGGACTAACATATTGATCCAGTGCCCAGTGCCAGTTCCTGTTTGTTGCATGTTTTTTGTTTCGCAGAATATCCATATCAAACGGAGTCGAAATGGGATAAAAACTGACGAAGATTTTTTGGAACATATATGATTTTTGGGAAGAAAAATCCACGCGAGACGATGTCCAAGGGGGGCACGAGGCAGGGGGCGCTCCCCTGACCCTCATGGCCACCCCGTAAGGCGGTTGATGCCCTTCTTTCGCCGCAATAAAGCTAATATCCGGATAGAGATTGTGTTAAAATTTCAGCCCAATCGGAGTTACGGATCTCCGGAAATATAAGAAACGGTGAAAGGGAAGAATCAGAGAACGCAGAAACAGAGAGAGACAGAGAGACAGATCCAATCTCAAAGGGGATCTCGCCCCTCCCACGCCATGGAGGCCATGGACCAGAGGGGAAACCCTTCTCCCATCTAGGGAGGAGGTCAATGAAGAAGAAGGAGGAGGTGGGCTCTCCCCCCCTCGCTTCCGGTGGCGCCGGAGTGCCACCGGGGGCCATCATCATCACCGCAATCTTCACCAACAACTTCACCGCCATCATCACCAACTCTTCCCCCCTCTATGCAGTGGTGTAACCTCTCTCTTACCCACTGTAATCTCTACTTAAACATGGTGCTCAACCCTATATATTATTTCCCAATGATGTATGGCTATCCTATGATGTTTGAGTAGATCTATTTTGTCCTATGGGCTATTTGATGATCGTGATTGGTTTGAGTTGCATGTTTTATTATTGATGTTGTCCTATGGTGCTCTCCGTGTCGCGCAAGCGTGAGGGATTCCCGCTGTAGGGTGTTACAATACGTTCATGATTCGCTTATAGTGGGTTGCGTGAGTGACTGAAACGCAAACTCGAGTAAGGGGGTTGTTGCGTATGGGATAAAGAGGACTTGATGCTTTAATGCTATGGTTGGGTTTTACCTTAATGATGTTTAGTAGTTGCAGATGCTTGCTAGAGTTCCAATCATAAGTGCATATGATCCAAGTAGAGAAAGTATGTTAGCTTATGCCTCTCCCTCATATAAAATTGCAATAATGATTACCGGTCTAGTTATCGATTGCCTAGGGATAAATAACTTTCTCGTAACAACAAGCTCTTTACTAAACCTAACTTAGTTGTGTCTTTATCTAAACAGCCCCTACTTTTTATTTACTTGCTCTTTATTATCTTGCAAACCTATCCAAAAACACCTACAAAGTACTTCTAGTTTCATACTTGTTCTAGGTAAAGCGAACGTCAAGCGTGCGTAGAGTTGTATCGGTGGTCGATAAAACTTGAGGGAATATTTGTTCTACCTTTAGCTGCTCGTTGGGTTCGACACTCTTACTTATCAAAAATTGTTGTGACCCCCTATACTTGTGGGTTATCAGTATGATGCACAACCAAGTATGATGCATGTCCGGTTAAAGAGGCATGGCATGGCAAAGTGCACAAACAATACTACAAATTAAGTGGAGCTCAATATGCAACGAGTTGCATATTGACGAAACACCACATCAATTATTTAGTTCGGTCTCGTTTATGTACCCAACAATATTAAATGTTGTTAAACATGGCAAGAGGTGGAGCATAAGTAAACTAAACATTTAGGCAAGTTTAAATGAGGCCGGAAATAACAAACAACAATTCCGGTAAATCCCCATATGCATTTAGCAATTTAATGCAAACAACAATTTTAAACATTTTAAATGTTGTTATCATGATGCGGATGACATGTGCAAGTTATGCAATTTTTATTAAAAGTTGACATGAGCATAATATGGAGCATTTGGTCGCCACGACAGAAAGAAAGGGGTGTCATGGCGGCGAAAACAGAAACGGTGCCATGGCAACGTTCCGATTCCGGTAGCTCATGGAGATACCGGTGCAAAGGAAGTGTGGCGGGAGCGTGCAAAAGATGGTGGGGTGATCCCGGTAACCGGGTCCCCACGGGTTAGCAGCAAACGAGGAGGACCGAGCAAGTGACAACTTGGACACAGTGCAAACATAGGGTGCAACTCATACATCACACAACATGCATTCGTTCCGCGGGTCATCGTCTCGGCGGTTATACCTTCGAAGCATGCAATCGGGATGGTTCGGGTTCGGTGCAAAGTAGAGGAAGTAGATGTTCTCAGGGCATTCGTAGTGGAAGTAGTGGTACACGGCAACGGTAGTCGTACACGGGTCTTCGGCCATGGTAGTAGTCGTACAATGTTTTCGTAGATGTTCAGGGTCACGGCGAGAAACTTGACGTCCATGGTTCTTCAAGGGTCGACGGTAGAGGTACACTTGTTGAAGCAGAACTTGACGAAATCCATCTGGAGGTAGCCGTTCGTGGTCGTACCCATGTTGACGTGCAGCAAGGTGGTCTTGATGGATCGTAGTTGAACTTGGCGGTCCATATGGCCATCGTAGATGAACTTGGCGACAGTGATTCTTATGCTCACGAAACAGCAAAGAAACACAGCAGTGGAGCTCTTGTGGTGTCAACGAAGATGGGCAGCAGTGCTTCTGCTCGCAGCGGTGGATGGCAGGCTTGCTTGAGGAGGAGGCGGCGCTCAAACGAGGCTCCTGGCTCGGGAACGACGGGCGCAGGGAAGGCCAGTGGCGAGGACTTGGCACGGCGGAGCGCTCCAGCAAGGCAGTAGCGGCAGCAGGAACTCGACACAGCAGCGAGAGTTTGCAGAGGAGGTCCGGGACGAGCAGGATGCAGAGCAAGGCGACGCTGGTGAGGCAGGGGACGGCGGCTTGACGCGGCTCCAGCGATTCTCCCATGAATCGGGACGAGGAGGCCACGGCCTTGGGCGTAGATGTAGGGGAGCACCGACGCAGGACTTGCGCCTCGATGAAGAGCAGCAGCAGCGAGCGGCTCCAGGAGAGGGCGTAGAGAAGGAGCTCTGGCGAAGGCACGTCGAGGGCAAGCCGGGTCGAGGGCGGCGAGCTCATGGGGTCACGGGGTGGTCGTCCAGGGGCCTCACTCCTCTCCTTTCCCGCGGGAGGCGGCACGAGCGATGGAGAGGGAGATGGGAGGTTCGGTCGTGAGGAAGAGCGAGAGGAGGGAGATGGGATCGAGCGGTAAGAGGCTGGCGGCGCGAGGAAAAGGGGGAATCGAGGGAGAGAATGACTCAGGCACGGGCGCTCCTCTCCTGGCGGCGCTGGAGGGAGGAACGAAGGAGGAGGAGGGGGTTCGAGGGAGATGTTCGGCTAGGCCTAGGGTTACGGGGGAGTGGGCCTTGGAGCCGGCCTAGTAGAGAGGGGGCTTGGTGGGAGGTCCAAGTGGCCAGGTAGGCTGAACTCCTCCCTCTCTCTCTCCCATTCTTTTCCATTTAAAACAAAACAGAAAAAGAGAAAGAAAAGAAAGAGAAGGTATGGGTGGAATCTGGGCATGGGGATAATTTTCACGGACTCGTAAAAATGTGCACGGTCCGAGAAAATAGAAAAGGTCAAGTTTGAAAGATTAAATTCAAATTCCTTTGAATTTAATTCAAAAGGTTTGAACTAGGACAGGTTTTTCAAAGTGCCCAAAAATGTTGAGAATATAGGTGGAGCTCCGGAAAATGACGAAAGGACATATGGAAAAGTTAGAGGCCAAGAGTTGTGATAACAAAGGCATTGGGATTTTTGCAAGTGTGTTATGGTGAATTCCAAAATAAAGGAATATTTTCTATAGCTCTCTAAATATCGAGGGGATATGTTGTAAAGAGAATCACCATGTGAATTC